>NC_081553.1:23347275-23647275 GCF_963082655.1 Stomoxys calcitrans
TCTAAGTTTTATTAAAAATGCATTTACTTTCATTTAAAAAATCCGCAATTACTTTTTGGGCAGCCCAATATATTCTTGCTCAGCGTAAAATCTAAGACGATCTATCCATGTCCGTCCGTCTGTCAGTTAAAATCACGCTACAGTCTTTAAAAATAGAGATTTTGAGCTGAAACTTTGCACAGATTCTTTTTTTGTCCATCAGCAGGTTAAGTTCTAAGATGGACCATATCTTGATATAGCCTCCATGTAGACCGATCCGTCGATTTAGGGTCTTAGGCCCATAAAAGCCACATTTATTGTCCGATTTTGCTAAAATTTGGGACAATGAGTTGTGTTAGGCCAGTCGAAATCCTTCCTCAATTTGGCTTAGATCGCATATAGCTGCCATATAGACCGATCCTCCGATTTAGGGTCTTAGGCCCATAAAAGCCACATTTATTATCCAATTTCGCTGAAATTTGGGAAGTGAGTTGTGTTAGTCCCTTCGACATCCTTCTTTGATTTGACCCACATCGGTTCAGATTTGGATATAGCTGCCATATAGACCGATCCGCCGATTTTGGGTCTTAGGCCCATAAAAGCCACATTTATTACCCGATTTTGCTGAAATTTGGGACTGTGAGTTAAATTAAGACCTTCGACATACTTTTGCAATATGGCACAGATCGGTCCAGATTTGGATATAGCTTCCACATAGACCGATCTCTCGATTGAAGGTTTTGGGACCATAAAAGGCGCATTTATTGACCGATTTCGCCAAATTTTGGGACAGTAAGTTGTGTTAGGTCCTTCGACAGCCCTCTTCAATTGGGCCCAGGTCAGTTCAGATTTGAATATAGCTGTCATATAGACCGATCTCTCGATTTAAGGTTTTGGGGCCATAAAAGGCGCATTTATTGACCGATTTCGCCGATATTTGGGACAGTGAGTTGCGTTAGGCTCTTCGACAACTTTCTGCAATTTGGCCCAGAACGGTCCAGATTTGGATATAGCTGCTATATAGACCGATCTCTCGATTCAAGGTTTTGGAACCATAAAAAGCGCATTTATTGTCCGATTTTGCCAAAATTTGGGACAGTGAGTTGTGTTGGCCCTTCGACATTCTTCTTCAATTTGGCTCAGATCAGTTCAGATTTGAATATAGCTGTCGTATAGACCGATCTCTCGATTTAAGGTTTTGGGCCAATAAACGTCGCATTTATTGTCCGATGTTGGCGAAATTTGGGACAGTGAGTTAAGTTAAGCCCCTCGAAATACTTCTGCAATATGGTACAGATCGGCCCAGATTTGGATATAGCTGCCACATAGACTGATCTCTCGATTTAAGGTTTTGGATCATAAAAAGCGCATTTATTGTCCGATTTTGCCAAAATTTGGGACAGTGAGTTGTGTTGGCCCTTCGACATTCCTCTGCAATTTGGCCCAGATCGGTCCAGATTTGGATATAGCTGCTATATAGACCGATCTCTCGATTTAAGGTTTTGGGCCCATAGAAGACGCATTTATAATCCGATTTCACTGAAATTTGCCACAGTGACTTATGTTAGGCTTTTCGACATCCGTGTCGTATATGGTTCAGATCGGTTTATTTTTAGATATATCTACTAAAAAGACCAATATTTTTTCATACACAATTGACTTGTACTTATAAGTATATGGTCTAAATCGGAACATATTTCGATATAGTTCGGCCCGGCCGAACGCCTTTTTACTTGTTACATTTAAAAAGGGATTAAATTCAAGGGAACTTAGAAGTCCCTTGAATTCAATCACTTTCCTTCCTTTTTTATGCAATATATTTAACAAATCACATCTTTTTAAGCATTTTTCACTAAGACGACCGAAAAAATTGACTAAACGAACGTAAACGCGAAGAAAACTAAAAAAATGTTCGAACGAATATCCTGAGCAAAACAAAAAATCACAAAATGTTTCGTATGCAACATGCATAATATTTATCTGTGGCTTTTTTACGATATTTTTAAGAAGAAGCACAAAATCTCTCTTCTTAAACTCTTTGGTTATAAGTTACAGAATTGCGGTACAGGGATGTGTTTATTTAGCACAATTTAAATATTTATTTGGACTCACATGCTTTCAATGAGTCGTTTTTTGTAGCAAACCAGTCATTTTGCTCTTATAAACTGTGAAGAAAAAAAGAACGAGTCGTTTTCAGATCATTATAAAGAGTAAATGAGTCGTTTGCTCAAAACATCTTTGGTCTGAACATAGCATGCATTTTTTCGGTCATCCAATAAATCTACTTCATGTTTCTTCAAATAGATCTTTGCGATTTATCTTTATGTGTCCATAATACGTAATTGCTATGCCCCAACACCCAATTGTTGGTTGATAATAACGTTCTGATTTTAAAGGCGATTCGTAATCGATAACTAGATTTATAACTATATGGCAATAATATAAACGATAAACTGATCTCTCAAACGACCGCATAGTTGTTTATTTACATTGCGTGCGTCGTGCCGAGAAATATATTGGTCGGATAAACGGGACATACCTTAGCTTGCTTCGAAAAAGTGAAGTGTCTAGTTATTAAATTAATATCGATTTGTATTTGTTAAGTAATTTGAAATTGGTGAAATTTTAATACGCTTAATTTTGTTCAAGGATCTTTGTGTGTGTATTGTTTTTTTATATTGTGTTTGTTGTTGCTTGTAAAAAGAGGACAATTTATCGATAATCAAAGCCTGGCTCTCTCCAAAAAAAGAAGAAGCACATCAATTGAGCAAATAAGCAAAAAAAAATGTAAAAGCAATTAAAATTCCAAGTGTCCCATCCCCATGAATTGAAAGTGAATTTGCCATGAATACTTGGATTATATGAGAAAAGCATGTACAAAAATGGTATTATACTGTTGTGCTCCATCCAAAAAAAAAAAAAGAACTGTCTTTGCTAGCTGGGAGTTTTAGATAGGAATTGCGGACTGTATTTCACTTATACCTTTATCAAAGAAAAGTAAGTAGCCCATATAGATATCTGCTGGCACCTTATTTTGATTTTAATGATTATTTCTTTATTTATCACTACAAATGATTATAATGCACCAGGTCCATGTTTTAGCGAGGCCAGACGGCCAAACCACCATACCATTCGTAATCATAAACATAAGAATATGATAGTCGCTGTTTAACATTTTCACACTAAAAGCCAAAAGAAAAGGCTATGCACTGCATGAAAACAAAAATAACGATATTGGCTGGCACCTCATCATTCACGCAATACAGCAATACATTCATTCAGTCATTTAGTTTGCACAAAGAGTAAAACAATAACAACAAAATCAAAACAAAGCGCACAAACATTTCGTCATGATTGCATGGCGGACAGACAAATGGACGAACGGCCACGAATGAACGACCTATTCCATCATTCAACGGGTGATTGCTTTGCTTTGACGACGCTGGTGCTGATGGTGTTGGTGTTGGTGTTAAAACAAACTTTCATGCTGCTTTTGCCACAGCGAAAAAACTTGTTGCCCTTCTTCTTTTTGATTCTTGCGATCACAATTTGCTTTCCCAAATGCCCTGAGTGTGCGTGCTGCTTGTGTGAATTTGGGATTGCGTAGCATATGTTATTACAGACAGCCCCCGTCCACAAACTATAGACCGTATAGCATCATCCATCCCTAGTTCCCAATCTGCGCGCACTGTGTTATTATTAGAGATATATAATAGGAGCGTTTGTGCTGCGTGGTATATTGCCATTAATATATATGCCTGTATTTATGAATATGTGTCTGTCTCGCATATGCACATCCGCTGTTTTGGTTTCATATTCAAATTCAGATGTTAGCGGTAGGTCATATTCTTTTCTTTGGTTTTGGTACGTATGTACGTTTTGTCGCCATTGGTTTGGTTTTTTTTTATTCATAAGCTTTGGACTTTCTACAAAAGTCTGTGCGGTTCTCAATTAATATGGTTAACACTAACTGTACGAACTTCTTTGGCACGCAAACTCGATTCACTTGCCATATTCGTTTGTTCAGCTCATTCATACATTCTTTTGCGCTACACTATAAAAAACAATAAACAACGGGTTGTTTCCGGTTTCAAAGTATCTGGAGAAGACCAGTCGGTCGGCCAGCCAGCCAATGAGACAATACCAGGCGAGACGAGACAATATACATTAAAACATTTTGCCATATATAGAAAACTGCAGGCAACGGTGGTGGTGTTTTGGATATGAATAGTGAGTGGCATCAATTTGCTACTTTTCTTAATTTGACTTTCTTTGTCTTCTGCCTTCATGGTCCCTTCAAGAATCTTCCAGTTTCTCTCTATATCTAGATGCCATGTGATGTTGTTTCCCTTTTATTCTTGCGAAATTAATGCAAATAAAAATTTTTAATTTTTACCAAGCAGCAGCCCATGTAATCACCATGTGGTGCGTGTTGCTTTACATAAGCAACAAATAGCACCACACATCAACAAGAGATTTTCTCTTGAACAAACATATGCTGCAATATTTAGTTTTCTCTCCGCTGTCCAATCAGTCAGCCATTTAACTTCTTTCGCACAATCAATTAAGAACAATGGAGCGAATTTGGATTGTTGTCATCTACCTACACTACCTAGAAAAAGTATGTATGGGTTCTTATCAGCAATTAGTAGAGGAAATTGAAAATGTAGCATGCTGAGTAACCTCTATGCAAGTTTAGTTAGGTAGATACTAACGGCGTAATTTCATAATATTTTTAATTCTTTGGAAAAAATGAAGAAGAAATTGGGTGAAAGGGTTTTCCGCAAAATTTACCTGAACATTTCTTGGAATGTTTGAAGGTTTTGCAAGAACTGTTTTTTCATGTCTCCTTCGATTTGAATTTTATCCTGAAATAAATAAGGAAAGCTAGAGGATGCAACACATCAACCATTGTGTTACGCATTTCGCTTCGGAGGCCAATAGGCCTCATAGGTAGAGATGAACATCTACCCATACCTACACATTGGGTAGTTACCCATAAAATTCCCGACAAATACCCATAGTTGTGTTTTTTTTGGTCAGATCTCTACTCATTAGCTATTTTAGGTGTTGAGGATCCTAAGGCTGTTCAGTAAATTTTAGGTCTCATATGTTTGTGCAAATTATTAACTTATTAAGCAGTATAATAACCAATGTGGGCGAGAATTTGCAATCGTAATATGTGCTTATACTCCCTGATAATAGAGGTAATCACGGATAATTGAGTTGATCGATAAAAACACGATTTCTTTACCGGATAATGGAGGTAACCGAATAATCGATTACCGAATAAACAAGGTCCGACTGTAAAAACTTTTTTGTTTAGACGATGTAAACAACTTTTCTGATCTTTCTATCTTCCGCCAGACAATTTTCAGTTTCTTGACCCATGCTCCTAATTTGGTTATCCATTTTACAACATTCTCCATCAGAATTTTTTAAGCCGTAAGCAATTAAGCCGCTTTCCGATAGTTATTTTTTCAAGTTTAGTATATTTTGCATTTTTTTCTTGTGTTCTGTTGCCTTTTTATACCCACCACTAGGGCCCCATAAGGTAAATATATTCTTAGTCGTTCTACCCATGTCCGTCCGCCCGTCTGTCGAAATCACGATAGCGGTCGAACGCGAAAAGCTAGCCGCTCGAAATTTAGCACAGATACTTAATATTGATATAGGTTGGGGATTGGGGTCATATCGGTTCATGTTTGGATATAGCTCTCATATAAAACGATCTCCCGATTTGACTTCTTGAGCCACTGGAAGTCGCAATTTTTTGTCCGACTTGGCTGAAGTTTTGCACAAAATGTTCTGTTACGATTTACAACAACTGCGCCAAGTACTGTATAAATAGGTTTAGAACCTCAAATTGCAGAAGGATGTCGAGGGTCTAACATAACTCACTAACCTAAATTTTGACGCCATTGGACAATAAATGCGTCTTTATGGGCCCAAGACCTTAAATCGAGAGATCGGCCATATGGCAGCTATATCCAAACCTGGACCGATCGGGACCAAATTGTGTAAGGATATCAACTGGCCTAACACATCTCACTGCTCCAAATTTCGGCAAAATCGGTTAACGAATGCGGCTTTTATGGACCTAAGAAACTAAATCGGCGGATCGGCCTATATGGGGGCTATATCTATATATATATATATCTTCGAACTTAACCTGCTTATGAACAAAAAAAACCTGTGCAATGTTTTAGCTCAATATCTATATTTTCAAAGACTAGCGTGATTTCAACAGACAGACGGAAAGACGAACGGACATGGCTAGATCGTCTTAGATTTTTACAACGATCAAGAGTATTTATACTTTACTAGCTGGACAGGGCCTGCTCCTCTGCGCCTTCTATAGCTCTCTAATATTTATTTAAGAGGGGGATACTTCGCCCTGAATGTGGATATCTTGCTACTATAGCTTATGTCCGCCTATGACGCTGAACGCCTGCGTTCGAATCCTGGCAGAACTTTGGACAAAATTTAAAGCGGTGGTTACCCCTCGTAATGCTGGCGATGTTTGGGAGGTACCATACCATACATGGTCATGTAAAAATTTCTCCCAAAGAAGTGTCGCACTGCGGCACATATAAAAAAGGCCCACTCATTGATGTATGAAAAGTTTGCCCCTGCTTTCGGGTTTAAGGGGTATTTCGGGAGTGGTCACTTAGCCATCAAAGTAAATATAAGATTCGTGCTCTACTTTCAGAAACATTGCGTATGAGACGCATAATGTAAATAAGTCCCGAAAGTGAATATAAATTTTCCGAAAATCAATAAATTTCCACCCCAAATAGCTTTAATATAATAGGGAGATATTTTGGGGTGGGGGGGTTGGCGGGTTTTGGGCTGTCCCCGCGGCACCCGTCCCCAATTGTTAGAGTGCAAAAAATTTCGAACTAATCGCATTACCAATCTCCGAGAATTTGTATTTTTGAAATTAGGGTAATGAGAAGGCTTTTTAGGTGAGATATTTCGACTCAAATATGGATATCAAATTCATGTTCACTCCTAAATCTCTTTGCTTTGAACCTCATTTTGTGTGTTGGGGTGTTTTGGAGGTGGGGAGACCACCGGCACTTTGCCCTGAAAATAGATATCAAATTCGTTCTTTACTTCCAAATACCGTTGGTTTGACCTCCATATTGCTATAGTCGGAAATAAAGTTCAGTTTAAGGGATGATTTAGGGCGTACCCCAAAATTGAATATCAAATTCGTTTTCTACTCTCAAATAGCTTTCATTTGAGTCCCATATTGCCATAATGGGTCAATTAATCTATTCGATTCGTATTCGTTCTTTACTTCCAAATACCGTTGATTTGACCTCCATATTGCTATAGTCGGAAATAAAGTTTAGTTTAGGAGGTGATTTAGGGCGTACCCCAAAAATTGGATACCAAATTCGTTTTCTAATCTCTAAAAACCTTTCATTTGAGTCCCATATTGCCATAATGGGTCAATTAATCTATTCGACATATGTTTAGGAGGAAAAGAGCCACCTTGACTTGAACGCATATGTTAATGGTGAGGCGACCTCCCATCACTTGGACCTAATTTTGTATGCCATATGTGTAATCTACTGCCGGATACTTTTCATTTGAGTCCCATATTGATGAGAACGTCGAATAATTCTGTTTAGAGGTGTCTTTGGGTTGGGGCGGCCCGCTAGGTACTTGGACCCAAAATTTAATACGATATTCTTTTTCTAGTCTCCAGTACCTTTCATTTGATACCCATATTGTGCCCATCAGTCCTCTTTTGGTTTTTGGTGGCGTTTTTGGTGTAAGGGGGAGGGTCAGCCACCATCCGATATCTAAAAATTATATAACCTATGTTTCCTTTTTTTGATTCTACGGAACAAACAAACAAACCGAGTCTCATATAGTCATGATGAGTCATATGCCCATTTGGGGAGTTTGTAGGGGGTGGGGTGACCCCCTACACCTCGATCTGATTTTGTATGCCAGATTCGTAATGTACTCCCGAATACCTTTCATTTAAGCCCTATATTAATACGGACGACCAATTTGTCTGTTTTTAGACATTTTGAGGTTAGGGCGACTTGCTGGGTACTTGGACACAATTTTTAATACCATATTCGTATTCTACTCTTCAATACCTTTCATTTGATATCGATATTGTCTTTATCGGTCCATTTGTGATTTTGGGTGGTATTTTTGGGGTAACGGGAAGGGTCCGCCCCCTTTCGATATCAACAAGTTATAAAGCATATTTCTTCTTCCTGACCATATTCGTAATCTACTCCCGAAAACCTTTCATCTGAGTCCCATATTGTCATGATCGTCAAAAAACCAATTTTATGAGGTTTTGGGGCTGGGGCGGCCCCGAAGGTACTTGGACCGAACACTTATTATGAAATTCGTACTCTACTCTTGAATACCTTTCATTTGAATCCCATATTGTTCCAATCGCTCCACTTTTATTTTTGGGTAGTACTTTTGGGGTAAGGGTCCGCCCCCCTCCCGATATCAAAAAATTATAAAGCCTATGTTTCCTTCCAGACCAACCTACACAATTGAATTTTATATATAAGATAGGGTCGGAAATGGATATTTCGATGTGTTGCAATTGGGATGACAAAACGAATATACCCCCATCCTTCGGTGGTGGGTATAAAAACTGTACTATGGTGTTGCCCATAAAGTAATTGCGGATTTTTTAAAAGAAAGTAAATGCATTTTTAATAAAACTTAGAATGAACTTTAATCAAATTTACTTTTTTACACTTTTTTTTAAAGCAAGCTAAAAGTAACAGCTGATAACTGACAGAAGAAAGAATGAAATTACAGAGTCACAAGCTGTGAAAAAATTTGTCAACGCCGACTATATGAAAAATCCGCAATTACTTTTTGGGCAACCCAATATTATCAAGCCTTAGATCAGTGAATGAATGATGTTTTTGTTGCGACAGCCCAATCAAGATTGTTGAAGGTTATATATTCCAACTGATTTGTGTTAATTTTGAAAGTCAGTATGCAAAAATGCTTCTCGCAAAAAAATACCAATATCTGTCCACGCTTTGTCATACCTCCCACATGATGGCACATTTGTTTTTGTCTTATTATTTGGCATTTCGAGTTCTCATAGCATAGAAAACCTTCTTGAAGAACGTTGCTATTAACTTGAACCTCAAGGGGCTTAAGAACACAAATCCACTTTGCTCAACCTATGGACGCGTGCGGTAGCTTACAGCAGAGCTTCAAATCATAACGATGAAAACCATTTAAATCGGATCTCTGCGTTTCATTTTGCATGGTGATCATAGTTATCCTGTGCCGGCTTGTACTACGTTTGAGAAAAGTTATGCAAACAATCCCCCCGAATCACAATTTATGGTTTTCGCCTAATGATAATGCAACTGCTCTCACTCACTCTTCAGTGCTTGTTCGAGATATTTTGGCCAAAAAGAATGCTGCAATCATATCTTAGACCCCGTCTTCATCATATTTGACTCAATTGATTTTTCTCTGTTCCGAAACGAAATAACGACATAAAGCAACTGCTTAATTAAAGCTGTTAGAAACTGTTGTATAGTCTAGAATAGCCTTTCTTAATTTTCTAAAAATACCCTGAATACCCTAACATCAATGTAAAATATCACTCAAGTCCATAGGTCGCTGTATCAATGAAATCGTAAAAAACAAATCTAAGCATATAGGTCAATCATTCATTGATGGATCTATGGTATCTAATTAAATTCATCACACTTGCCCTGTCATATGGTTGAGATGCCGCACGAACAAAGGATTTCGGCTGCAATACTATTTCACAAAATGATGTTAATCCCACCTATTACGAAGCAGCTAAGCTGGCTAAATTTGTGTTAGATGCATCTATCGTATCATGAAGGTCCATACTCCAACCAGATCAAAGAGCCTCTTGGCATTTCTATCTTAATAAAAACAAAAAAGAAACATCCATTAAAATTCCCATGATATCAAACAAGAAAAAAAAAACGTAAAAAGACAACAGCCATAATTCAGCCACACCCGCTCGCTTGCCACATTTCCTTAATACATTTACACACATGTATATCTCTGTTTCTACCTTAATGGCAACATCATCAAATTGTTATTGTATTTTAGTTTTTTGTTACATGCTGCTGCGCGGATTTCCAGCGCAGTTTACTGATGATGATGATGATGATGATGATGAAGGCTGTGGTGGTGGTCAGAGCAAAACGCACCACAGCAAAGTTTATTGAATTTTTACATTTTACATTTGAATATTACGGTGTGCGCCAACTTCTTCCCACTAGTGTGTCAGAGTAATTTCGCCCATAACAATGACGATGGCACGATAAGAAAATGACATCACTTCACTTAACCCGAATGAAGTGCATGCATAATTCACTCACTCACTGACTCCCTCACTCTAACAGACATTCGTCGTCCATTTATTCATTTATTCGCCAGTAAATGTTAATTTATTGAAAGCCGACAATGTCATGATGGATGGAGTATAGACGTCTGAGATGGATGGATGGACGGATGAGTGGCCCCATGTAAACAATGTTGGGAAAAAACAACTTGCAGGGTAATCCAAAGCGACTGACGCATTATGCAAATACACCGTGTTATTGTTATTGATCACCTAACCGACACCTTACATTGTAGGCCCAAGTGATCGTGTTTTGAATAAATGTTTGTAAATGTCAATGATTTTAATATTTTTCTTTTTGTTTGGTTTTTTTTGGTGAAATTTTTGGCTAAGGCTCTTTTTAGGTCTTTTGCCAAGACAAAAATTTCAAGGTTTTATTTTTCAATAACCCACCTCTAGCTCACATAGATGCCACTGCATGCACTACATTATAGTTTCAAAAAGATCATTATTTTGGTGCAGGGGCAAACGGTGGCCATTTATGTTTTTTCCTTAATTTTGAACAACTAATTTGTGTGCACATTTGTAGCATTTACATGTATATGTGTGTGCATATACATACATACACCACAAATCACATATGCTCAACATATGTATGTTTAGGCGCTACGAGGTTGGCGACCAAATTTTTAGATTCTTTTGTGAAATTCAGTGTTTTATAGAAAGTTTGGTGTCCCACCTTTTTTGGTCTTGACTGAACTTGCGTTAAGAATCCAACTGGTTTTTGGCACTATACATATCTTGATAGCAGATGATGCTTGTCAGAAGGGGTAACTTAACTTAGATCCGTCTAACAAAATCTTTTTATACCCTCCACCATAAGATGAGGGGTGTACTAATTTCGTCATTCTGTTTGTAACTACTCGAAATATTCGTCTGAGACCCCATAAAGTATATATATTCTTGACCGTCGTGACATTTTATGTCGATCTAGCCATGTCCGTCCGTCCGTCTGTCCGTCCGTCCGTCTGTCTGTCCGTCCGTCTGCCCGTCCGTCCGTCTGTCCGTCCGTCCGTCTGTCCGTCCGTCCGTCTGTCTGTCTGTCGAAAGCCCGCTAACTTTCGAAGGAGTAAAGCTAGCCGCTTGAAATTTTGCACAAATAGTTGTTATTAGTGTAGGTCGGTTGGTATTGTAAATGGGCCATATCGGTCCATGTTTTGATATAGCTGTCATATAAACCGATCTTGGTCTTGACTTCTTGAACCTCTAGAGGCCGCAATTCTTATCCGATTTGAATGAATTTTGGCACGACGTGTTTTGTTATGATATCCAATAACTGTGTCAAGTATGGTTCAAATCGGTCCATAACCTGATATAGCTGCCATATAAACCGATCTTGGGTCTTGACTTTTTGAGCCTCTAGAGTGTGCAATTCTTGTCCGATTGGAATGAAATTTTGGCACGACGTGTTTTGTTATGATATCCAACAACTGTGCCAAGTATTGTTCAAATCGGTCCATAACTTGATATAGCTGCCATATAAACCGATCTTGGGTCTTGACTTCTTGAGCCTCTAGAGTGTGCAATTCTTGTCCGATTGGAATGAAATTTTGCACGACGTGTTTTGTTATAATATCCAACAACTGTGTCAAGTATGGTTCAAATCGGTCCATAACCTGATATAGCTGCCATATAAACCGACCGTGGGTCTTGACTTCTAGAGCCTCTAGATTGCGCAATTCTTATCCGATTGGAATGAAATTTTGCACGACGTGTTTTGTCATGATATCCAACAGCTGTGCCAAGTATTGTTCAAATCGGTCCATAACCTGATATAGCTGCCATATAAACCGATCTTGGGTCTTGATTTCTAGAGCCTCTAGATTGCGCAATTCTTATCCGATTGGAATGAAATTTTACACTACGTGTTTTGTCATGATATCCAACAACTGTGCTAAGAATGGTTCAAATCGGTCTATAACCTGATATAGCTGTCATATAAACAGATCTGGGATCTTGACTTCTTAAGCCTGTAGAGGTCGCAATTATTATCCGATATACTTAACTGATTTTCGCGCCGGAATTTGAACCCAGGCGCTCGGCGTCTTAGGCGGACATGCTAACCTTTGCGCCACTTTGGCCTCCGTCTATATTCTCCATTATAACCGCAAAGTTCCAGAATTGCAATAAGATAAGTCGATTTGTTTGTGTTCTGACTTCATAATCTTCCAAAAACCGAAGTACAAGGAGGTGCAGCAGCTCGTCAGACATTTCCATTGCATCCCCTGATCTTCTGAGTGACTATTCTGGCAAGTCGCCATCTCTTTGGGATCAGACCATCTTCCCCTTAATTCTCACCGACTACCTGACTTCATAACCTCTTAGCGCTGGGCGTTTATCAATCAAAAAAATGCCGATTGGGCTGGCTTCAGAGATTATACCAATCGTCGCTTCTGTGAACTGCCACCCCCCTCGGATATGCTAGTTGCCATCATGTTCCCGCGGCGATCGGTCCTTTGGACCGGAATGAGCTTTTGCACCCATAGAACTAGACGAGGATCGCCACTTACACATATAGTCATATGGCTACAACAAAAACAGTAAACAACAACGTTCGGCTAAAGTCATAGCCAATTTAAGTAAATAAGTATGTAAAAGCTGCAGGCGTTACCAAACTTTGTCTCCTGGACCGCAACGACCTTCATCGGCAAGGGCTGCCGCCTCAGTGCTTAAAACAATAACAGAAGGCTAACTGAGAGTTCGGGTTTTATGGGAGCATTATAAGGGTATAGACTGATTTGGACCACACTTACCATGAATGTTGAAAGTCATAATAAACTTCTAAGTGGAAAACTTCATCAACATTTGATACCAACTGCAGTTTTCAAGTTCCATATCAGGTTATATACCGATACGGATCGTACATAGCACGATTATTAGAAGTCGTAGCACAACAATACCTGCAAATATATACGTTCCATGTATGTAGGAAGTCATAAAAACACCCCGTGAAAAAATTTCATGCAAATCGAATAAAAATTGTGACTTCTAGGAGCCCACAAAATTAAGTCGAAGGACCATTTTGTTTGAAAGCATATTCAAATCTGAACCGATATGGCCCATATCCGATGTTCATCAATAAGAAGCATCTGTACAAGTTTTCAAACGGTATGACTAGATTAGTATATCCCCCATCATATACCAAGTACAACAAACCATATACTGGGTACAACAAACCGTCTGCCAAGAGATTGCCTAGGTGAAATATAGCATTTAGGGTGTTCCAAAACGCAAAGATACAATTTCTTTGCCTTATTTCTGGCAAATCTTGAACATCGATGTTTGAATGCACATTCTTATCAAACCTCAATATGGTAATAGGAACCTCATGTGATTTCAAATCTTAAAAGAAAAGGACTTAGAAAATATAGGCAAAAGAATTTTTTGCATTTTGCGGATTTGGACATCGGTACAGCGGTGTGATAACCATTTACCACATATCATAGCAGTTCTTGCTGAATAAACTCGAAAAAATGTTCGATTGACAAATTTTTATACCCACCACCGAAGGATGGGGGTATATTCATTTTGTCATTCCGTTAGCAACACATCGAAATATCCATTTCCGACCCTATAAAGTATATATATTCTTGATCAGCGTAAAAATCTAAGACGATCTAGACATGTCCGTCCGTCTGTCCGTCTGTCTGTTGAAATCACGCTACAGCCTTTAAAAATAGAGTTATTGAGCTGGAACTTTGCACAGATTCTTTTTTTTGTCCATTAGCAGGTTAAGTTCGAAGATGGGCTATATCGGACTATATCTTGATATAGCCCCCATAAAGACCGATCGGCCAATTTCTTAGGCCTATAAAAGCCACATTTATTATCTGATTTTGCTGAAATTTGGGACAGTGAGTTGTGTTAGGCACTTCGACATCCTCCGTCAATTTGGCTCAGATCGGTTCACATTTGGATATAGCTGCCATATAGACCGATCCTCCGATTTAGGGTCATAGGCCCATAAAAGCTACATTTATTATCCGATTTTGCTGAAATTTGAGACAGTGCGTTGTCTTAGGCCCTCCGATGTCCTCCGTGAATTTGGCTCAGATCGGTCCAGATTTGGTTATAGCTGCCATATAGACCGATCCTCCGATTTGGGGTCTTAGGCCCATAAAACACGCATTTATCGTCCGATGTCGCCGAAATTTGGGACAGTGAGTTAAGTTGAGCCCCTTGACATACTTCTGCATTATCGCACTGATCGGTCCAGATTTGGATATAGCTGCCATATAGACCGATCTCTCGGTTTTAGGTTTTGGGGCCATAAAAAGCGCATTTATTGTTCGATGTTGCCGAAATTTGGGACAAAGAGTTAAGTTAAGCCCCTCCACATATTTCTGCTATGGGACATAAGGTATGAGTTTTGCACCGGATTTTGACGAAAGGTGGTTTACATATGTACCCGAGGTGGTGGCTATCCAAAGTTCGGCCCGGCCGAACTTAACGCCTTTTTACTTATTTTACTCTGCCTTCCTTGTGGTTTACTGCCTGTCATTTCGGTATAATGACAAAAGGCGTGACAAGCTGTGTATCTTGCTTTGCAGGTATTATTTGATTTAAGTAAACAATTTACAAATATATAAGACTTGGCAAAATATCTTGCTTTTATTTGGGGGATGCTGGTGCAAGAAGATTTATCGACCTCACATATTAACCCCCTTAAGAATTTTGAATTGTTTAACAGCCTATAACCACCCCACTAAAAGCAATTTCTTCCTAATTTCATGAAAGTGGCGGGTGTGTGGTGGCCACGTGTGTGCGAAACCATCCAAAAGGCCAACCCAAAACTAAATTATTGATGGAAAAACTTGGCAAAATCATTTTTCGTTACCTATTGTAACCCATGCAGTTAACCCTCGTATTTATGCTGGCATGCGTGTGAGAGTGTGTGTGTGTGTGTGAAATGATTTGTCGAGGGGTGCTTGCTTTCTTGTCTTCAATGGTTACTCACATATGTGCAGGAGTTTTCAAATTGTGTATTTTTTGCAAATTTCAAGAAAATTGTACGCAGCATTTCCTTTTGCCAAATGTCGGTACGCGTTGGGGATACACATGAAAACATAGACAGATGGATAGACAGACGGACGGACAGAAATGAATGTTCCTAAATAGGTACCTCCTCTTCTCAAACAACTGCATCTCATGCAGTATGTGATGTGCTCGATACGATGCTGTTACGAGGCTACATGTGAATGAGCAGTCAGTGTATTTTTATTATCTATTACAAATGTTGTTGTTCTTGTGTTACATAGCTGCTGTTGTTGTTGTTGTGTTACATAGCTGTTGTTGTTGTTATTATTATTTGCAGTATCTCAGTGGCTCAATGTTCAATGACCTTCTTTTTTCCCTAAATGGAACTAGTTGCCTGTGAGCACAAGGATGAGAAGGAGGAGGGTTAACGTGGTGGTGTTTGTTGATTACTTGCATATGCACGTTTATAAAATAAGGGTTGAATATTTCACCTTTTTTTATTATGCGCCTGTGCAACCTTTTTTCTTGAAATTCCATCAAAAAGGTCTTTAGCTCTTTTCAGTCGCGTTTTACTAACGATATGAAGTTCTTCGAGAAATTATTTGGATGACGAATACTACGAAATAGATTTCCCTAATTTTTTATGGCAATTTATCATCTTAGTGGTGTAGTGAGTGTCCCTTCTTCAACATCATCGTCATCTGTCATTTGTAGCCTGAGCAAGCCAAGGGCTTAAAGTGGAATTTTCCTTTACATGGTTCGTTCCATGCGCTCTCTCTCTCTCTTTCTAACCGTGGAAAAATGAGTGATCGTTTTCTTTCTTAATATGGTTGGTGTCATTCAGCTGTTCGCCATCCAGTCAGTCAGTCAGTTAGCCAGCCTTCCGCCCGTTGGTTTACGTCATGAATTCCATTTCAAGTTTAAACGCGAACCTCGTTTGAGTTACACAAATGCAACGGAGCAAAACGAAGCCTAAAGTCTAAACAAATATTTTAAATAGTTTTGGTGGCAGTAACACAGGAATGAACAGCAAACGGTGGTGCTGTTGGAGGCGTTTGGAAGTCTAGATTGTGCAGTCAGTGTTCCGGCGACAACAAACTGTTACTTTGTGAATTTGAAAAAAGCAAAAAAAAAAGAAAATGTAACTAGAAGTCGATGGTGTCTAGTAGCAATGAATTCATTTTTAGAAAACATTTCAGTCTAGAAGTCAGTGGAGGTGGAAATTTTATTGTTACCATTCCAATTGTGTGTGCTTTTGTTATGGTTGTTGTCTTGTATGGTGTCATTGTGAAATGGAACAGTTGTTTGTATTATAATTACTTACCAGCCACTATTCTTCATCATCATAGCCATTTCCATGAATAAAATTCATTTAAAGTTTTAAAAAAATTCTTCATACCAGAAGATGAGTAGCGTTTCTTTGTGACTTCTCTAATTGCTGCTGCTGGTGTTGTTGTTGTTGGTGGCAGTGTTTCGCGTGAACATGAAAAAAAAGAAATATATAAAGTTAATGTCAGCAATTTTTTTTTAAAATAAACCATCCCGAACATTATCAAGAGTACAAAGACCATCATCATCATCATCATCTTCATCAACAGCAACAACAGCAACAACATCATCAACCCATTTAGCCAGTTAGTCAGCTATAGCTGTGATCGTGTTTTATGTTCCATCCCATAAATCTTGTGCGTTGATTGTGCAACTAAAGTTTACAAAATCGGAAAAGAGGAAGACATATCCCAGCCAGCCCATAGCCATAGCTATTAAGGTGAGTTGTATGTGATATTCCTTCCATCCAAAGGGCCAAATGTTATTTGGGGTTCTGAAAATCACATAAAGAACAAACTTTTCAGCAGTGGAATGAATGTAAGATTAAGGGAAATCAGAATTTAGAATAATCCCATAGAATTAAGAGGTATGGCATGTCGCCTTTATAATTCTTTGCAAATCTGGGGATTACCTTCAATACATCTTCACCTTTTGATTCTTTTAGGGTGGTGCATATACACAGTAATAACATGCGACAAAAATTAAATGCAAATTTGCCCATGAAAATTCCAGTGACAACTTCTTTCCGATAAAATTTTTTAAGCTTAATGATAAGGGGCCTCCTTTTCATAGCCGAGTCCGAACGGCGCCGACCGATTTAGCGCCTCAAAACTTTTGTCGCTTACGGTAATTTTATTTGTTTTGATTGAGAATAGATTCAGCTGTAATAAAAACCAAATATATATATATATATATATATATATATATATATATATATATATATATATATATATATATATATATATATATATATATATATATATATATATATATATATATATATATATATATATATATATATATATATATATATATCGCCCGATTTTTACTCCTAGAGCCACTGCAAGGGCATTTATTTACCACTCTTCCCAAAACTTCGTACAATGCTTTCTTTGACGACTGTGACAGTATCTGAACAGTTTGCTCGAAATCGGTTTAAATTCAGATATAGCTCCCATATATATGTTCGTCTGATTTGCAGTAATATTGCAATAAAATGGCCTTTTGTTTACCGATTCTCTTGAAATTCGGCAGGAAGAATTTTCTTATGACTCTCGATATTATATATATATTATATCGTAGAAATCGGTTTAGATTTATATTTATTGGGTTGCCCAAAAAGTAATTGCGGATTTTTCATATAGTGGGCGTTGACAAATTTTTTCACAGTTTGTGACTCTGTAATTGCATTCGTTCTTCTGTCAGTTATATCGCCAGATTATCACACCAAGAGCCGTTGTAAGCGCATTATTTGACCAAGAGCCGTTGTAAGCGCATTATTTGACCAATCTAGCCAAAATTTTGCACCACGCTTTCCTCGACGACTGAGAAGTTTGCTTGAAATCGGTTCAGAATTTGATATAGCTCCCATATATATGAACGTCAGATTTTGGGTAATTTGCAAAAATGTAGTTATTTGTCAACCGTAGTTATTACAGTTTGAACATATGGACCTAGGAGATCAAATATGATCAAATACTTGATCGCCAATGTCCATAAAAATTGGTTCAGCATTGGATATAGCTCCCACAATGTACTTATAGGGTAGTTTTGGGTATTATACAGTCGGCACCGCCCGAAATTTGCCCTTCCTTACTTTTTTTTTATTTTTGTGAAAGTGGAATTTTTTAATATTTTTAAAGTTGGTTTCATGCATACTATCGTAGGATGGGGAGTATACAAGTCTAGTCATTCCGTTTGCAACACCGCGAAATATTGATCTACGACCATATAAAATTCATATATTCTTGGCCATCTTGATATTAGGTCTGTTCGCGTACTTTTCCAGTAAAAATTTGCGGGAGAGTAAGAACAGCGTTTACTCTATGTGTGTTCGCGTACTCAAAAATATGTGCAAATGTACACAAATTGTTACTGTAAGTCATTCGCGTACTTTATTTGCCAGCAGAAGGGAGCGGGAGAGTGCGTAAGAGCAAGCACAGTTTTGAGTGTTTGGTAGTTGAGAGCTTGGAAATTTCTACTCGGAAGTTTTTTCCCCAGCAGAAATTTGCAGCATCGAACAGCTGTTTTATGAAATTCAGCTGTTTTCAAATAAAAAGCATATTGTGAGTGTTTGGTAATTGAGAGCTTGCAAATGTCTACTGGATGTTTTTTTCCTAGCATATATTTGCAACATCGAACAGCTGTTTTTGGAAAACCATCTGTTTTGTTCAAACAATTAACAAAAGAGATTAAAAGTTGTTCTTCCTCTTCTGCAAATTTTTTACTGGCAAATTATTACTGGATAAGTACGCGAACACACCTAAAGTAGAATTGAATGTTTGTGATCGATTGAGGTACAATTTCGCCGATTTCAAAAAACTTGAAAATTGAGTTTTGTGGCGTTAGATCGGTCATTTCGCCCACAGTGCGGCATACCGTATTGCGACACCTGTTTGAGGAGAAGTTTTTACATGACTTCTATGTACCTCCCAAATATCCCCAACATTAGGAGGGGAAAACCACCGCTAAAAATTAGTTTCTAATGTTCTCACCAAGATTTTGAGCTTGGACGGCACGCGACTAGCAATCCTGGTAACTAGCCGCATCACTTGGAGATCTAAGGTGCATTGTTCTCGCCCTGAAAGTAAATGCAAGAGAAAAATTAAAAGCATTTATGCAAGAGGTGTGCACGTGACTAGTCGTGCCACGCGTGAGATAATGAGATGAGATCCAAATCTAATCACATGATCGTGCGTGAGCGTGAATCATGACTCAAAACGCATATCACGACTCACGAGAAAATTACGAACCTCGAGATATTACGACACATAAGAAAATCACGACTTGAGGTTGGTATTCTATTCTGCTTTCGGAAATCTGGCTAACATTTTTAGTTGTTTCGTTTTTGTTTCCATACACCAAACCCCTTTTTTCCGACCTGTATATTTTTTTGGGAAAAAAATAAAGAAAAACTAACCATTTAAACCGATAAAACGAACAAAAATAATGCCGGCAATGGTAGCCATAATGGTTTCAAGTGTTGCCAACATCATTCTTTTCGCCATTTTCCTTACTATAAGAAAATTACTAATTTTTACTAATTACTAATTTTTTTCGCAGATGTTGGCAAAAAAAATGTTATTATTCGCTTGATGGAAAATTATTATTTCAATCGTGTTTCGCAAGTTTTCCGTGAATCATGATTTTTCTCGTGAGTCGTGCGTGAACGTGAGTCGATTTAAAAATATCGTGCGTGAATAAATTTTTTTGTCTCGTGACCGTGCGTGGGCGAAGAATCACTCGCCTGCACATCTCTATAAAATTAATAAGAATTTCTAAGCAAGTGGAGCTATATCAGGTTTTGGACCGATTCGGACCATACTTGGTTTGGATGTTGGAGACCATAGTAGAAGTTTTTGTATAAAAATTTAAGCCCAATCAGACTAGAACTGTGCCCTCTATAGGCTCATACTCGACACATATGTTGGAGGTCATAAAAGAATGCATTGTGCCAATTTTTAGTCAAATCGAGTTAGAATTTCGCTTTCTCGAGGCTCAAGAAGTATAATCGGGACATCGGTTTATATGGGACCTATATCATGTTTTCGACCAATTCGGACCATACTTGGCACATCTGTTGAATGTTGTAGAAAACGTCACACGTCAGCCAAATCGGGTAAGAATAGCGTTCTCTAGAGGCACAAGGTCGATCGGTTTATATAAGAGCTATATCAAACATGGACCGAAATTACCCATTTACAATCCCAAACAACCTAAACTAATAGAAAGTTCATATAGGCAGACGGGCGGACATGGTTAAATCGACCTATAATGTCTTGGCGATCAAGAATATACGTATATACTTTTATGGAGTCTCATACCAGCTTCTGCGATAATTTCAAAAAATAAGTTTTGTTAATCGTATTTCTATGAGATATATTCCGCATAAAAGCATTCGTAGAGGTATTCACGCACTTTTCAGCATAAAAAAATTTTTAAAATAGTACCATAAATGCGCTTTTGGGAACCCAAACAAACTTTTATGGGGCCAAGGTGATAAACTTTAAAGGTCTACCAATGTGCCTTCTAGGGACCTGAAATTTTGCACATAGTTTGGATAACACCACATATAAATATATTTTTCGTTTCATAAATGGTAGACTTATTTCTTTGAAGGTCTACCAATGTGCCTTTAGGGACCTGAAATTTTGCACATAACTACACCACATATAAATATCTTTTTCCGTTTATAAATGGTAGACTTATTTCTACTAATCTTTTTCCCTTTCTATTGTGAGACGTCTTATTCGCACAATCTTTTTAGAAGGTGGGTGAGCACACCAAGAAGCTCGCACAGTGAAGCGCCCACTGATTCCGTAGCAAGTTCTGCGGCAACCTCGATCCATTTCTGGTAATCTGTCGGCCGCTTCGTTCCCTGAAACACCTTGATGGCCAAGGAGCTGGCAAATTCTGTCAGCCTTTCCCATGGTTTGAAGAAGCTTGAGCATCGTCTAACCAATTTCGACCTCATATGGCCGAACGCCAAACCCTTCAGCGCCGTCACCATTTTCTCCGTTTCTTTCGAAGCCGCAAAGACCTTCGCCTTAAATACGCTGCCCCCATCGTGAAGCATATTAGATTTGTTTTCTGATATCAATGAAATTTGGTACTGAAAGCTGCATTCGAAATTGGTGCCGAGTTAATTCTAGATCGGATCATATTTGAATGTCCCTCGATTATGTCTTGGCCCCATAAAATACACATTTATCATCCAATTTCACTGAAATATGGGATAATGAGTTTTATTAAGCCCCACAGCATCCTTGCTTAGCATAGTGTAGATTATACCATTATTGGATATAGCTGCAATATACATCGATTTCTCATTTCAAGGTCTTTGCCGTCCCATAAAACTCCAATTTATTGCCCAATTTATCTGAAATTGAGCGCAGTGAGTTTTGTTAAGCTTCTGGCCAATAGCCAATTTCGCTGAAATGTCTCATAGTGAGTTGTGTTATGCCCCTCGACTTCCATCTCGAATATGATTATGATCTGCGGTTGAAGACGTATTTATTACCCAAATGGTGTATTTATTACCCGATTTTGATGAAATCTAAGGCAGTGCATAAGATCCCTTATCCTGAATACGGTGCAGATCAGATCATATTTGAATATAGCCGACCTATAGACAGACGGATTTCCGATTTAGGTCCAAAACACACTTGCAAATTTACCCATGAACATTCCATTATGGAACAGGGACAAACATCTCACATATCAAAATGAGTGCTGTTCGATACAAATTTAAGCTCAATGATAAACCACATAAAACCCGTTTATCACGCGATTTTGGTGAAATATGGAAAAGTGGGTTGTTTTGGAATTCTTGAAACATACTGGCCCAGATTGTTCCTGATCGAATTATTGTATATTTTATATAACTGCTATGGATTCATTTTACATGTGTTTTGAGGAAAGGTGGTTAATATTTACATATATGTCCGATATGGTGGACATTCAAAGTTTGGCCCGGCCGAACTTAATACCCTTTAACTTGTAATTTATTATGAATAATTTGATAAAGCCTCTATACTTTGAAATATACTTTCTCAAAAATTAACGAGGTTTCTTTAATTGAAAACATTCACTTAATTCCACATGACATAATCACAGTCATACAAAAACAAATTAAATTTTTTGTTTGCAATTTCAATACGAAATTTTATTTTATCGCTCTGCTTGTGACTGATTTGTTGAAAAAACCTGCTCTACATTGAATGTCATGATCGTCAATAACAAGTTAGTGTTAAATTTAGAACTTTGAAAATTTAAAAAATCCTTACAATTTGTGTACAGATTTAAATATGTCTAGGGTATATACATACAGCATCGGGCACTCAGTCAATTACTTCAATTAAAAGCGCTTAATAAAAACCATTTCAATAGAAAAACTCTTTGACAGTGGCAAGCAATTTGTATGCATATTTACTTACTGGGTCAATTAGTAATAACCGATTGTATGATGCACATACATTAGGGTGGGTGGAAAATGATTTTTTATCCAATGATATTTTCTTTTGAACGCATAAGATATGCAGAAGTTCACGCTGATAAATAGGTAAAGAAGATCGTGTTATATGATAGGTTGATAGTATCCGTCGGAAAAAACTAACAAATAAAGGGTGGCACGCGAAAAGGCAGAGTTTTGCCATTGTTTATTTTGCAATAATTTTGAAAAATATTTTCATTCCGTTTCGTAAAATATTGTGATTCCGTTTCGTAAAGTATATATATTCTTGATCTGCCGTCTGTGGAAAGCATGCTTTTTTGAAATCTTGGGCGCCTACAAGCAACATAAATGAAAATTTCGACAAGTAAAAGTCTTTTGTGAAAAACGTTAGATTTGTTTACGATGAAGTACATGTTTTTTGCAATACATTCTTATAAGAATTTGCGACCAATATCAAGGGTCTTAGGCCTATGGGCCACATTTATTATCCGAAATTTGGGACAGTGAGTTGTGTTACGACCCTCGACACACTTCTGCAATATGCCACAGATCGGTCCAGATTTGGATATAGCTGCCATATAGGCCGATCAGCCGATTCGGATAATAAATGTGGCCTATAAAAGCCACATTTATTATCCGATTTTGCCGAAATTTGGGACAGTGAGTTGTGTAAGGCCCTTCAACATTTGTCTTCAATTTGGCACAGATAAGTCCAGATTTGAATAAAGCTGCCATATAGACCGATCTCTCGATTTAACGTTTTGGGCCCATAAAAGACGCATTTATTGTCCGATGTCGTCGAAATTTGGGACAGTGAGTTGTGTTAGGCCCTTAGACATACTTTTTCAATTTGGCTCAGATCGGTCCAGATTTGAATATAGCTGCCATATAGACCGATTTCTCGATTTAAGGTTTTGGGCCCATAAAAGGCGCATTTATTGTTCGATTTCGCCGAAATTTGCGACAGTGAGTTGTGTTAGGACCTTCGACATTCTTCTTCAATTTGGCCGAGTTCGGTCCAGATTTTAATATAGTAGCCTTATAGACCGATCTCTCGATTTATGGTTTTGGGCCCATAAAAGGCGCATTTATTGTCCGATGTCGACGAAATTTGGGACAATGAGTTGTGTTAGGCTCTTCGAAAGTGTTCTACAAAGTGGGCCAAATCGGCCCAGTTTGGATATAGCTGCCATATAGATCGATATCTCGATTTAAAGTCTTGGCCCCATAAAAGGCGCATTTATAATCCGATTTCACTGAAATTTGACACAGTAACTTGTATTAGGCTTTTCGACATCCGTGTCATATATGGTTCAGATCTGTGTATTTTAGATATAGCTACAAAAAAGACCAATATTTTGTTATACACAATTGAACAATGACTTGTACTTCTTAGTATTTGGTCCAAATCGGAACATATTTCGATATAGCTGCTATGGGGCATAAGGTATGCATTTTTCACCGGATTTTGAGTAAAGGTGGTTTACATATGTGGCCCGGCCGAACTTAACGGTTTACATATATACCCGAGGTGGTGGCCCTGCCGAACTTAACGCCTTTTTACTTATTAATTTTAAAATATTTGTGCATATTGGAAGAGGTGTCATGTTCAATTTCATATTGTAACATAATTCGAACGCAATTTTTTACCAATTATAAACAGATCTCATTTGATAATTCAAACTATTTCATAGTCTATTTGGATTTATTGCGATGTTATGATTAGAGTCCGAATTTTTATGGAATATCGAAAATTTGCTATCTCTTATTTTATCAATGCGGTGATATCTTTTAATGAAATTTAAACATAAAATGACTCCGGAACTTCGACTTCGCACGTATGTATGCAAACTATCACATTTTCCAAATAATAGATGTCAACATTTCCATTTTGCATAAAAATCTGGACTCTAGTTATGATGCACACAAATCCATTTTGTTTTTGTATTATAATCTGCTGTATTCGTTATGCTATAAATCAAAACTTACTAATGGTAGTTGTTGTTTTCACGTATTTAAATACCTTCTTTGGGATGGATATTTATTAATCGCGTAAATATTACCAAGCACTGTATGTGCCTTAGAAATTCTTGTTGTGTTTTCGTGTATCTGGCAGCCATTTGTCTTTGGCGCTAATGATTTTTGTCATAGGACATACCAGCAGATTTTGTACCTAAAGGTATCTAAAAGTTCAGTTGTTACAGTGAACGTCCATATAAAATAGTAGTGAAAAAAAATCTGTGGAAACTGTTTCATTTGTAGTCTTCTAATCTTCACTAAGTGGAACTTTGACGTTCATTAAAAGCTTACACGAAACGTTTTTCTTGGGCCGACATGATAAAACGAAATTTAATCGCATTTGCGTTCATTGACGTTCATTACAATTGTTGGTAAATAAATTTCTTCCAGTTTTATTGTATTATGATGACACTATGCAAACAACACAGTTTAACAAAAATTGATGCTAGCAGTAAAACATATATGTCTTTCTATTGTAAAAATGTTTTTTATCGTAAAAAAACGCTTTTTTGAGGATTTCTGCAATAAGGCAAACAATGTTTTGTGAAAACTTTCCACAGTGCACTAACTTAATATCTACCTTAATTGTCAGCTTTCGAATTTAGCATCCACTCGACCGAGCTGCTCAACATACTGACTGTTTTTTGCTCAGTCAAAAAAGGGAAAAAATTGTTTTGAGAATGTGTATATCAGTGACGAGCACACAATTTCAATTATTGGCAATCAGGTAAGAATTGCGCCCTAAATTGGCTCAAGAAGTAAACTCGGGAGAACTGTTTATGTGGTAGCTATATCAAGTTATAGACCGATTATGACCATATTAACCACGTATGTTTAAGGTCATAGATGAATTCGTTGTTCAAAATTTCAGCCAAATCGAATATGAATTGCGCCATCTAGAGGCTCAAAAATATAATCAGAAGTTCGGTTTATATGGGAGCTATATCACGTTATGAACCGATTTGGACAGTTATTGGAAGAAATAATAAAACACCTAATGCAAAATTTCAGCCAAATCGGTTGAGAATTGCGCCCTATAGGTTCTGAAGAAGTAAAATCGGGAGATTGCTTTATACGCAAACTTACAGCCAAGTGGGGTAAGAATTGCCAGAGGCTCAAGAATTAACCTCGAGAGGTTTAAGAATTTACATCGGTAGATAGGCTTATATGGAAGCCATATGAGGTTATGGACCGATTCAGACCATATTAAGCACGTACGTTGAAGGTCCTGGGAGAAGTCGGTGTACAAAATTTCAAATCGGATAACAATTGCGCCTTTTAGAGGCTGAAGAAATCAAAATCCGAGACCGGTTTATTTACAGCTATATCAGGTTATGAACCGACTTGTATCATACTTGGGACAGTTGTTGGAAATCAAAACAAAACACTTCATACCAAATTTCAGCCAAATCGGATTATGATTGAGCCCTCTTGCTGCTCAAGAATTCATGATCCGATCTCGGTTGTTGTTGCCACATTTTCTTGTTGGGGTGGCGATCCTTGTCAAGCTCCTGTAGGTGAGCAAGCACATTTTGGTCCAAAGGACCGATCGCCGCAGGAACAGAGTGGCCATTATATATTTAAAGGCGCCAATAACCCGCCTTGTCATATCGAGCATCATAGGCACTCAGTAAATTTGTAAATTTTGCCCATGAACATTCCATTAAGGAACAGGGGCAAACTTCTCACCTATCAATGAGTGCAGTCCAATTCAAGTATAAGCTAGATGATATGGGACCTCCTTTTCATAGCCGAGTCCGAACGGCATGCCGCAGTGCGATACCTCTTTTGAGGATAAGTTTTTACATGGCATAGTACCTCATAAATGTCGCCAGCATTAGGAGGGGATAACCACCGCTGAAAATTTTTTTATGGTGGCCTCGCCAGGAATTGAACCCAGGCGTTCAGCGTCATAGACGGACAGGCTAACCGCTGCGCTACGGTGGCCTCATATAGGCACTCAGTATTTGTGCAAAAGCCGGTGCCGCTCGGCTTCTCACTGAGACTCTCCGCTAGATACCAATGATTGTCCCCGACTGCCGTTGCAGCTTCTCCGTATTGAGCATTCCACTATCCGCAACCTGCGGACGCGCCTGGTAGCCGCAGCTAAGCTACTCCTGACAGCAATGAACACCACACAGTTCGGACCTCTATGTTTCAGCCTGTATGGTGCTCGCGGCTATCCCGTTTTAGGTTGGAAATCGGTTTATATGGGAGATGGGAGATCAGGTTATGAACCGATTGGGATAATATTTTTTAATGTTGTTGGAAGTAATAACAAAACATCTCATGCAAAATTTCAGCCAATTCAAACAATAATTGCGCCCTCTAGCGGCCCTCTAGCGAAGTCTAGATTCGGGATCGTTTATATGGCAGCTTGATCATACCTGGCACATTTGTTGAAAGTCAAAACAAAACACTTTATGCAAACATTCAGCCAAGGATAAGCTCCGAGATCGGTTTATATGGAAGATATATCAGGTTAAAAACCGATTTTGACCACACTCATCATAGTTGTTGAAAGTAATAACAAAACACCTCATGCAAATTATCAGACAAATCGGATTAGAATTGCGTTCTCTAGAGGCTCAAGAAGTCAAGATCCAAGATCGGTTAATATGGCAGATATAACAAAACTTAGGCCGATATAACCCATTTACAGTACCCACCAACCTGCACTAATAAGAAGTATTCATGCAAAATTTCAAGTGCCTAGCTTAATTTCTTGAAAAGTTATCGTGTTTTCGACAGACGTACGGACAGGGCTCAATCGACTTAGAATGTCAACACGAACAATATTTCGATGCGTTACAAACAGAATGTCCCTATGGTGGAGGGTATTAAAATACATGGGGGTTTCTTATTATTATCTTCCATTACCGTTTTCACCGTACAAAGAACTTGACAAATGCGATCCCTGGTAGAGGGTATGTATTGGGTTGCCCGAAAAGTAATTGCGGATTTTTCATATAGTCGGCGTTGACAAATTTTTTCACAGCTTGTGACTCTGTAATTGCATTCTTTCTTCTGTCAGTTATCAGCTGTTACTTTTAGCTTGCTTTAGAAAAAAAGTGTAAAAAAGTATATTTGATTAAAGTTCATTCTAAGTTTTATTAAAAGTGCATTTGCTTTCTTTTAAAAAATCCGCAATTACTTTTTGGGCAACCCAATATGATTCGGCCCAGCTGAACTTAACACCTAACGCCTTTACGTATATCTAAATAAAGTCTACCCACCTTAATAAATATGTATGCCGCATTCAGATGTTATTATGTAAAGCGTAGTGGACATTCCCCTTTATGAGAATGACTTAACATGAATAGTTATATTAAAAACCAATTGAAATTAATTTCGACATTTTAAAAATGTGACGCATTTTTAATTTTGTTCTTTGCTGCATTTTCCAAAAGCTCTATTAAAAAACAAAATCACGTAGAGAATACTTTGCAACTTGGGCGTAGCCACTGCATATAAAGACACTGCAATTCTTTCATGAAGCTTGAGTAAGCACAAATCAATGGCAAAAATCCTCAATAATACATTTCAGAGACAATTTTCAATGAAAATTTTATCAAAATTTGATTTAAAATTTCATATATTCAAGTGCCAAATTTTTTGTGCAAATTAATTTTCGCTATTTATGTCGTTTTATTTTTTTGTGTGAGATCGTGTTTTTTTAAAACTGGTATTGTTAATTTTTAATTGAATAATCATGACATCTAACGAATCTATTTTATTTTGTTAATTTATTGTGTGGTATTTCTGGCAAGCTTGTTAAGACATTTTTTTTTTGCTGAAACAGTCTGCGGGTCTTACTTCATTGGCTTTGAGGTTTTTGTTTTTCGTGGAGCTTAGGCCGATAGGAATGTAGAGAAAGCTATGCTACAAGTTTATGTGGGAGTACAAGACACATGAATGTATGTATATATGTATGTATGTACTATAAATTAATTATAATTTAGTTTGAGGCAATGTCCGTTAGAAATACTACATATGCCATTTGTGGTTTAAATGGAGTTTATCTGTCAAAAATCATTAAAGTCTTGTGTTCAATCTTCAATTCCACAAGATATGATGGCCTGCGTGTAATACAAACATACATACGAACATATATCAGATGTATTTGAAAACACATTTATTTGGGCGCCTTTCATCTGTTTCCGTTTTTTGTTTTTTTCTCAACAACATTCAACTTTGAAGTACAGATGTACCCACAGATTGTCTGAAGTAGACAAAAAACTGTTTTTAGAAGGTTAATAGCAACAAAAAAAAGTTATCAGTAAACGAATAAAAAAAGATTCATATTTTTGCAATTGATATAAACAAAATAAACCTTCGAATTGGGCCAGGTGGGCGTAGATGGTATGGGTGGAGCAGATTCATTTTTTATAAAATCACATGTTGCCCGAAGAAAACTACATTTAAATTTAATTTCTACCCACCATCGAAGTCTGAGTATATTTATCTTGTCATTCCTTTTCATTCCATGAAAATATCCATTTCCGACCCTATAAAGTACACGCAAAAAAATAATTCGTTTAACATAAAGGAAATTTTATGATAAAAGTACATGACTTTGCGATAAATTCTTGCAAAATTTTTTTAACCTGGCAATACCTTTCAATCTTGATATATAAAAAATGTTATTCGGGGTTTCAACTATTTCATCTATTTTCTTTACTTATAAATTGATTTAACGTCAAACGTTTAAAATGATTGAACATATTGAAAAGGATGTCAAGTTTAATTTAATGTTGTAACATAATTTAAACTCAAATTTTTACGAATTATAAGCAGATTACAATTTATTTGGATTTATTCCGATGTCATGATACACAATTATATTGGAATCCATCCATTTTCACACAACTCCATTACGGTTTTGTATTGTGATCTGCTATAATAGTTATTCTATAAATAAAACAAAATATTGTTGTTGTTGTTTTCGCACATTTCAATACCTATTTTGTGATGGATATTTCTTATCGCGTAAATGTTACCAAACAATGTGCTTTAGAAATTCTTGTTGTGTTTTTTTGTACCTGGTAGCAGAAACGTAGCCAGGATTTAATTTTTGAGCCTTTTTGAAGGCCGGTATAACTCTTTCCTAAGCGTAGTATAACATTTTGCCGAGGGTAGAATGAAAATTTACCAAGGGTAGTATAACACAATTTAAAGTTTTTCCCTTTGCCAGAGGTTGTATAATAAAGGGTGATTTTTTTGAGGTTAGGATTTTCATGTATTAGTATTTGACAGATCACGTGGGATTTCAGACATGGTGTCAAAGAGAAAGATGCTCAGTATGCTTTGACATTTCATCATGAATAGACTTACTAACGAGCAACGCTTGCAAATCATTGAATTTTATTACCAAAATCAGTGTTCGGTTCGAAATGTGTTCAAATTTTGACAAATTTTGTTCAGCGATGAGGCTCATTTCTGGTTGAATGGCTACGTAAATAAGCAAAATTGCCGCATTTGGAGTGAAGAGCAACCAGAAGCCGTTCAAGAACTGCCCATGCATCCCGAAAAATGCACTGTTTGGTGTGGTTTGTACGCTGGTGGAATCATTGGACCGTATTTTTTCAAAGATGCTGTTGGACGCAACGTTACGGTGAATGAACACATTTCGAACCGAACACTGATTTTGGTAATAAAATTCAATGATTTGCAAGCGTTGCTCGTTAGTAAGTCTATTCATGATGAAATGTCAAAGCATACTGAGCATCTTTCTCTTTGACACCATGTCTGAAATCCCACGTGATCTGTCAAATACTAATGCATGAAAATCCTAACCTCAAAAAAATCACCCTTTACTTCGTCATGGATAGTTTGACAAAGGGGAAAGGGCAGTATATCACTTTGCCAAGAGTTTTACCAAGGTAAGGAGTTATGCAAGGATAGTATGATACTTTTTCAGTGTTAGTTTGGGACTTTGTCAAGAATAGTTTGACAATTTGCCAAACAGAATAAAACACTTTTCCAAGCGTACTATTACAATATGAAACTTTACTAAGGTAGTATAACACTTCAACAAGAGTAGTATAACTCTTCCTTGGGTAATACGGGAGTATAACACTTTGTTCAGTATTACACTTTATCAAGGGTAGTATAACACTTCCACAGCCGGCATGTCAATATGACACTTTCCAAATGTAGTATAATACTTTTCCATGGGTAGTAAGACTGTACTTTACCAAAGTAGTATAACGGTGCAAAACTTCGCCAGGGTTAGTATAACACTTCGCCAAAGCAAAGTATAACTTTTCGCCATGGGTAGTACAACAGTATAACACTTTGTCCAGTATTACACATTATCAAGGGTCGTATAACAGTATAACACTTCCACAGCTGGCATGCCAATATAACATTTTCCAAAGGTAGTATAATACTTTTCCTTGGGTAGTAAGACTGTACTTTACCAAAATAGTATAATGGTATAAAACTTCGCCAGAGTTAGTGTTACACTTCGCCAATGCGAAGTTTAATATTTTGCCAATGGTAGAAAACAGTTTAACAATTTGCCAAAGGTAGTATATTGCCAAAGGCAGTATATAAAGCGAAGTTTAACATTTTGCCAATGGTAGAAAACTGTTTAACACTTTGCCAAGGATAGTATAACACTCCCCCAAGGGTGGTATAACACTTTGCTTAGTATAATATAGCACTTCCCTAAGGGTGGAATAATTGTATAACACGTCGCCAAGGGTAACATAACACTTTACAACAACAAATTTCGCCCATGAACATTCCACTAAGGAACAGCGGCAAACTTCTCACATATCAATGAGTGCAGTCCGATTCAAGTTTAAGCTCAATGGTAAGGCGCCTTCTTTTTATAGCCGAGTTCGGACGGCGTGCCGCAGTGCGACACCTCTTTGGAGAAAAGTTTTACATGGCATAGTACCTCACAAATGTTGCCAGCATTAGGAGGGGGAAACAACTGCTGAAATTTTTTTCTAATGGTCTCGCCAGGATTCGAAATCAGGTGTTCAGCGTCATAGGCGGACATTTTTTGTCGAGGGTAGTAAAACCTTTCGCCAAGGGTATTAGAACAGTGCGGCAAAAGTAGTATAACGCCACGCCAAGGGTAGTATAACAGTTCGCCGGGAATAGTATAATGCTTCGCCAAGGGTTCTAAGGTAATATAACACTTTGTCAAGGGTAGTATAACTGTATAACGTGTAACCAAGAGTAGCAGAACCGTATAACACGTCACCAAGGGTAGTAGAACAGTATAACACGTTTCCAAAGGCATTCGTTAAGTTTAGTATAACTTTCTTAGTATTACATCTCACCAAGAGTTAATTAGTATAACACTATGCCATGGGTATTTAACAGTGTAACACTTTGCTTAGGGTATTAGAACAGCATGACAATGGCAAGGGTAGTAGAACAGTGTAACACTTTGCCAAAGGTAGGATAACTGTATAAAACGTCAATTCGCCAAAAATAGTATAACAGTATAACAATTTGACAAGGGTTGTAAAACATTTCGCTAAGAGTAGTAGAACACTTTGCCAAAGGACATAAAACTCTTCGCCAAGGGTATAACATTTTGCTAAGGTAGTATAACAGTTCACCAAGAAGGTATAATAGGTTACCAATGGAAGTATAGCAGTATTACACGTTGCAAAATGACAGTATAATATGTTGCAAAACGACACTAACACTTTTCCAAGTCTAGTATTACACTTTTCCAAGGGTAGTGTAACACTTTGCAAAGGGTAGTATAACAGTATAAAACTTTGCAAATGGTAGAATAACACTTTGCCATGGATGGTGTAAAACTTTGCCACGGGTAATAACATTTTTCGCCAAGGATAATATATTTCTTCGCCATGGATAGTATAACAGTTCGTCAAGGGTAGTATGCATACGAGTATAACACTTTGGGAGTAATTTAAGCAGATCGGTTCCTTTTACATGCATACATAATTTCGAAAAATTTTGTTTCTCGAATTGCAAAACGGGATGCGAAACTATTTCGTCAATATTTTCCATGCCATATAATAGTCGATCAAAATTTCCAGAAAAAAAATCCAATCCAAAAAACCGTTGTGGTTTTTTTTTATAGAGACATTTATTATCCAATTTAGGTCATATCACCAACTCAACTCCTTCGCTCATATGGGTGTTTGGTTATTCAAGCACTCACCCCAAAATTGGCTTCTTATCAAAATACAAAAAAGTGTCAAATTCAACGATATTCACATTTCCCTCTGTCTGATTTATGGTTAGTACTTCTAATATGACACACTTACTACCAACCACCACTTTTGTGAAGTGGGCAGAACGAAAAATACTTTTTGTTTGATCCATGAAAAGCTATGCCAAAAACAACAATACCAACAGCACTCACTCAAATTGTCATTCACATTTACAAAAAAAAATGATATACAAAATTCTTTTGGTGTCATGTAGCGGCGGAATGCAGTAGTGTAAATTTAATAAAAATGCCATACTAATTTCTTTTTTTTTTGTATCTTTATTTTTAGATGTCGTTGTCGAAAAAAGATCCCTCATTTTGTGTGGCGGCAAATGATCCACACCTGGTGAGTTTAGGCGGAGGACGTTTGAGCACAGCGGTGACAATACACAATATACCCATAGGTAAGTAGCAAAAATGTTTGAGCCTCTTACAAAACGAATAGACATCAAGTACTGATCCGTAGGCGAAAGGGGCAGATGCGACACGTGTCCTCGTTGCGTTGAAACATGCTTTGAAAGCTAAGTTTTGGAAGATGATGTCACTAAGTAGATGTTTGTGAATAAAACCAAAAAAAAAAAAAAAACTGATAAGAATAGTCAATCTCGATGGCAGATGACATGTGTTTTGAGACTTAAGAATTTTTGGAAATGTTCTAAAGCTTCGTTTTTAGGGGGAACCTTTTGCATTTGTTACAGTTTAGTTCAGAGATAAGACAGAATTTTGAATAATTTAAAATGTTTGACTATTGTTTATTGTGCTTCATAGGTGACACCACGGTGGGCTCCTCTTTACGTTGTAATATTTCCTTGAACGGCAGCGGTGTTCGTCCCCTACACTGTACCATCTATCGCAGCGAAGAGAACGAGGTCACCTTGGTACCCGAACGTGATGCTCGCATCTTGATTGATGGTACTAAAATTATGGAAGATACCAATCTTACCCAAGGTGCCATGATAACCATAGGAAAATCGTATTATCTGCGTTTCAATAATCCCGCCGAAGCCAAACAGATACGCACAGCCATGGGATCGAGTGAAAGAATTTCCATGCCACAAATTGATTTCAGCCAAGGTGGAGGTGGTGGTGGTAGTGGCGGCAGCATGCAAAGAAATTCCGGCAAAAGTTCCGATAGCATAAGCGGCGGAGAAATCGAATCATTTTATGAAACCACCATACAGCCAGCGGCAGCTCGTCAGACCAACAACTCAAGCAAGTCCTATTGCAAATTGGCTCCCATCGATATAAATGGCCTCCAATGTCCCAAGGTGTTTACAGCCGATTTGGTTACCGTCAATCTGCCGGCAGAAGATGTATTGGGTCAGAAGTATAACAGATTTGCCAAAAATATGATGGCAGAATCCCAGCGGAATGAAAAGAATATCAACCATGCCCAAAGCAATTTGAGACAGATCAAAACCAATAACAACAATATCTATGATAATGTTCCCATGCCTTTGCAGACTGAGAAGAAGAACAATGCGGATAGCCAACGCCAGGCTTTGAATGCCTACGATCGTTATCCCAAATTGGGTAATCTGCAAATATTTCCCATGAACAGTATTAACAATGAAATGAACACTAACTCAAGTCCAGTCCACAACAACAACAATAACAGTACCCCCTTGTCCATACGTAATCTTTTGGATGAACGCAAGGATCTGGAATATCATCATAACATAAGCAATGATGAGCAGCATCATTTGGATGATATGCTTAAGATCTGCACTGAATACACCGATAGGCAAAATCAAAATAATCCCAATGTAGTAGCAACAGCAGGCGGAGGAGGTGGAGCAGGCAATTCAATGACCTCTTCGCCCATTGTTCAGAATCGCATTATCACCAATGGCTCTTTGCCGCGTGAAAGAAAATCTCCTTTCCAGCATGAGTCCCAGAGATCATTCGATGGTAGTTTTTCAAATGTCTCCTCTTCAGCCGATAACAATGATGTCAGCCACAGCTCTAGTGGTTACGAAAATGTTCGTGTTCTAGGACCCAAACGTGTAGAGATTAATGGGCAACAGCAGCATCATGGCTCAGAGCATGGCGGTGAGTCTTATGAGAATGTGGTGGTGGGTAAATATGTGCCTCAAAGTCCTCGCACCAAAATACGCACCACTTGTATGTCGCCCAAAAAGGAGCAAAGTTTTAGTGGCATATTTTCACAAAAAGCCGAGCCACAAGCTCAAAGCAAATTCATACCCAATCGGCAAACGGAATATGATGAACTGCTTAGGACATTTGGGGAAAAGTTACAAATTGAAATGCAAGCTATAGAGGAAAGTAGTCGTTATCAACCGAAAGCTCGTGAAAAAGGCAACTCCCCTGCATCTCAATCACCGGTGGCGAGTAGAACCAATAAAAATGTTCATAATCTTAAGTTGAACTTAAGATTGCCCAGCTCTTTGCAGAATTCACCCAAACTGAATAAGAAACCAGCGCCAGCTCCTAGAACTCTTATTAAAAGCTCTGCCAATGGCACCAGCGGCAGTCTTCCTCATTTGTCTGCGTCCTCTAATGGTTCAGGCTTTGGATCATCATCAAACAAGGTAAGTTAGTTGGGGTAAAAAAATTTGTTATTTTCATTCTGATTTTGTTTTTTCTATTTTTAGGGCGATCCTCCTCTGTTTAGAGCCAAATTAGAGTTCGAGTTACAGTCATTACAGGATAAAATCCATCGCTTGGAGGCACAACGTAATGCCACCAGGGTGATGGAGGAAACACAGCAAGCTAAACTGAAGCAGTCGATAGAAATGAAATCGGATCAAGTAAAAAAGTAAGTTTCTTTAACTCCAACGAAATAGTTTTGGGTGTCTATGTAATCGAAACTGTTGTCTAATGGGAAAAAACCAATCAAGTATTCGACCATACAACTTTTCCTAATATTTCCTCTCAAAGAAAGTCTTTCAACCAATACGACTCATCTAAAAATCAGCGAGGGGTTGACGAATTTCGTTCTTAAATATTAAAAAATTCTCCTTATTATGCCTAGGTGGGGGTTCCTGCTCAGTGGAAGTTGGAGTAATTTCTCTGGGGGTAGCTTAGAAGAAATTGTTTAGACAGAAGTTCATAATGATCCTCAATTTTAAGGATCGCGGTCTATTCGCCTAGATGATATTTTGACAGATTACTAGGGCATCACGCTGCACCGTACAACCGTACGTTCGTGGTTATTCCATAATCGCCGCCAACAGTGTACTTTCCTGGACATTGTAACCAACATGCAATATCTGAGTTTCTCCTGTCATCAGGGTACCTTCGTTGTCCCTGTACCGTACCATCTCTTAGTCTTTCCTGTTTTAGTGTACTTCCGAGGTCGCTGCTCTATACAACCGTCTTTAGAATCACGCCCGAAAGGCAACGAATATCAGATAGGCACAAGGTGTGGATTGTGAACATGCCAAAACTATGTGGCCTAGAGGTCTACTGAATTGCTGTCGCTGGCTGGAACAGACGTCTCAGTCATTGTGTCTGCCATTACAGGTCACTGTCTGATCGGAACATTCCCGCGCCGATCGGTCCTATGGACCGGAACGAACTTGCTCACCCATGGAGCTTGTCGAGGATCGTCACCTCCACATAGAAATGTGGTTACAACAACAACAAAATGTTTCTTAGGTTCTGACATTGGAGGCCACCGTAGCGCAGAGGTTAGCATGTTCGTCTATGACGCTGAATTCGAATACTGGCGAGAACATAGGAAAATTTTTTCAGCGGTGGTTACCCCCTCCTAAAGCTGGCAACATTTGTGAGATACTTTCTTCTCTCCAAAGAGGCGTTGCACTGCGGCACGCCGGTCGGACTCGGCTATAACAAAAGACTCATATTGGGAGCAGTGTAATTCATCACAGGTTGGACAATCGCCCTTGTTAATAGGGTTTCCTTGGCTGGCTGCACTTACGGAATGCTCCCTGCCAAAAATTTGAGGACCTTGTTCTTGTTTTTTGCCTTAATACAGACTTCAGTGGCATAGGCTGAGATCAAGTGCCGCACCTAAATTTTTATACCCACCATCGACGGATAGGGGTATATTCATTTTGTCATTCCGTTTGCAACACATCGAAATATCCATTTCCGACCCTATAAAGTATATATATTCTTGATCAGCGTAAAAATCTAAGACGATCTAGACATGTCCGTCCGTCTGTCTGTTGAAATCACGCTACAGTCTTCAAAAATAGAGATATTGAGCTGAAACTTTGCACAGATTCTTTTGTTGTCCATAAGCAGGTTAAGTTCGAAGATGGGCTATATCGGACTATATCTTGATATAGCCCCATATAGATCTATCCGCCGATTTAGGATCTTAGGCCAATAAAAGCCACATTTATTGTCCGATTTTGCTGAAATTTAAGACAGTGAGTTGTCTTAGACCTCTCGACATCTTCCGTCAATATGGCTCAGATCGTTTCAGATTTGGATATAGCTGCCATATAGACCGATCCTCCAATATAGGGTCTTAGGCCCATAAAAGCCACATTTATTTTCCGATTTTGCTGAAATTTGGGACAGTGAGTTGTCTTAGACCCTTCGACATCTTCCGTCAATATGGCTCAGATCGGTTCAGATTTGGATATAGCTTCCATATAGACCTATCCTCCGATTTAGGGTCTTAGGCCCATAAAAGCCACATTTATTATCCGATTTTGCTGAAATTCGGGACAGTGAGTTGTCTTAGACCCTTCGACATCTTCCGTCAATATGGCTCAGATCGGTTCAGATTTGGATATAGCTTCCATATAGACCTATCCTCCAATTTAGGGACTTAGGCCCATAAAAGCCACATTTATTATCCGATTTTGCGGAAATTTGGGACAGTGAGTTGTGTTAGGCCCTTCAACATTCTCCGTCAATTTGGCTTAGATCGATCCAGATTTGGATATAGCTGCCATATAGACCGATCTCTCGGTTTTAGATTTTGGAGCCATAAAAAACGCATTTATTGTCCGATGATGCCGAAATTTGGAACAAAGAGTTATGTTAAGCCCCTCCACATATTTCTGCAATTTGGTCTAGATCGATCAAGATTTGCATATAGCTGTCATATAGACCGATCTCTCGATTTAAAGTCTTGGCCTCATAAAAGGCACATTTTTACTCCGATTGCACTGAAATTTGACACACTGATTTATATTATGCTTTTCGACATCCGTGTCGTATATAGTTCATATCGGTTTATTTTTAAATATAACTTCTAAAAAGACCAATATTTTGTTATATACAATTGAACAATAACTTTTACTTATTAGTATTTGGTCTAAATCGGAACATATATTGATATAGCTGCTATGGGGCATACGGTATTTATATATCCGAGGTGGTGGGTATCCAAAGTTCGGCCCGGCCGAACTTAACGCCTTTTTACTTTTTTTTGGGTTTTCACTGTGGGAATTATTTTTCCATCGATAATTACCTTGAGCACTTTTGTGGCCTCATTCGTTCAGTCGGTGAAAAGTGTCCCCGACTATTTTGTGGGCGAGATTTTCATATTGCGACTCTTGAAATATTCCGCAAGAGCCATCGATACCACTCGCCCTTGCCAGGATATAGCAGAGTTCGGCATATAATAATGGTAGTGCTTAGACTATTGAACCCTATGGGGCTTCGTGTTTTTAAACTCTTCATACGACTCTCGGCAGTATGTGTAGTTCGCAATCCACAATAATCCCATGGCAGCCGGTTGTAGGTACCGTATTGACCCGACGGAGTCCTTTATCGGCAAGGGCTGCCGCCTCGGTGTACAACACACTCTTATATAACAACAACACCCCTTTCGTTGTTGTTTTTGGTATAGCAGTGTATTGTGTTCTATCTTTCGCCTGCTTAGTTCTGTTGAATATCCAGATCCAGGAACTTTGCGACTGGGATTAGGTGTGTCCAGAGGGATCTGGGTTAGGGATATTCAACAGAACCCTTCGACCTCCCTTTAGTAGAATTGATGAGATACGACTCGATGACGTCGTTGAAAAGTGCGGTGAGATTGACCGTATCGAATGTCTTTGATTGGTTAAGATGGACAAATTGAGAGTGTCAGTCAGGCATTTTATTCCCATCTTACCTATATGCTTGAGCTTCATTATAAATATTCCATCAGGACCCACAACCATTGATGTCCTTGGTGGACTAACCCCACCTAGAAAGACCCAGTTACTGAGTTCGGAATAGTTTAGTAGACCAACTAGTATTGATCAAAATCCTCGGTTCCTGCTTAGCATGCGACAGAGAAATTTGACACATCAATCATCTATTTACATGCCTAGGAAAACAGTCTCAATCTCTCAATCCTAGGCCTTTGCACCTGCATGGTAGATTGCCCTTAAACTTAGGGACCTGGCGCACCTTAAACTTTGGACTCTCTTCTGTTTTACTGGTGGATCGTATTATTACAGGCCACAGACATCCTTTCACTTATGTTATTAACTTACTTGGGATCGTAGACATCTCGTTCAACCTCTTCCACTTTAGTTTCCCCTTCATTAGCTTCTAAGTTGAATATATTTTAATTATTGGGTTATTTTTATGGTATGCAATAAAATTCTAATACATTTCCCGCCATTTTTCAGATTAAAGGAAATGCTTAAGGATAAAAAGGATAATGAATGTCTCAAAGAAGAAATAAGAAAAATCACAGAATCTCTCGACAATGATCGTAAAATATTTGAAGACTTGGAATTTCAATATCTGGAAGAAGAATCAGAATGGCATGCTTACCACGAAGAACTGAAATCGGAAGCAAAACAAATGTCCCATAAGCTAGGCGCTCAGCCTAAAGAATGGCAAACATTATCCAAAGATTTTAAAGAAAGGCACAGTGATGCCAAGAAACAAATGGCCAATGCATCTAAACTCTCCATCGGTAGCGACCATCAGCAAGGTGTTGACAAGCCCTATGATATTAGTGAGGCCATAGGCATAATGTCACAGTCCCTATTTGGTTCGGCGGAAATGTTATGCCCTCGTCGTCATACGGAAGATGTGATGTCACGTAGTGTCAATGAAAACATGTTTTTCAATAATAAAATTGAATTGCCCTCCTCTACCAATGGCGTCAGTGGGACCATAACTACCAGCACACCCAAACGTCCGCCATTACAAATTTTCAACATCGATGATGAATGCTTACAAGACTCGGCGAACAATGCGGAAACATTTAATAATGCGGTACACTTTAATCTTACTTTGGGCAATGATAATTTTGAATTTAATCCCTTGGAAAAAAGAGTTCCCTCGCAAGATGACATTGATCGCATATCTAAGGTAACCTCCGATGCCCCGATATCCAATAACACTGAGGGAGCCACAACGAAAATATTTGATTCAATTAAGGAAATTGAACGAAATCGACAGTTGCTGTTGGCACAACAAGGTAAGAAAATATTAATTTGGGAAAGTTGTATTGTTGTTGTTGGAACAGTTTGTAGTGTCTTTATATATTGGGTTGCCCAAAAAGTAATTACGGATTTTTTTAAAAGAAAGTAAATGCATTTTTAATAAAACTTAGAATGAACTTTAATCAAATATACTTTTTTACACTTTTTTTCTAAAGCAAGTTAAAAGTAACAGCTGATAACTGACAGAAGAAAGAATGCAACTACAGAGTCACAAGCTGTGAAAAAATTTGTCAACGCCGACTATATGAAAAATCCGCAATTACTTTTTGGGCAACCAATATTTATCGTTAGATAAGTTTCTGCTAAATATCCAGATCTAGAAAATGTGTAACTTGAGCGCATTGTGTTAATTGTGCTGAAAGAACTTGTCTCAGTTTACGGGGCTTCGATTTCTTATACCTAAAATCCACAAACCACACTAATAATTTTCGATCAAACGTTTAGAGCGTGGGCGAAGGCGAAGGAGGTTTTTGTTGGTTGTTGTTGGTTTTTCCTGCCTTCAGTAGAGAGATCACTTCACCCATTTACCAAGCATCAAGAACTTTGAGAGTGCTTAGAGACAGGTTTAGGACTCGTATCATCTACTCGACTCCTGATACATGGAAGTTATTATGTATCAGTGTAAAAATTCCGTATGCAGTTTCGTCCACAGCAAGTTGTGATGGTTATTCTTTAGCTCGGAGATTACGAACACAACGAATGGCTCTCCTTGCCACTTTCGGTATGCTTACTAAATTAACGGTTGTACAACCTGAAGCATCTCATCTGTTCAGTCACTGTTACGTCCCCAAAAACGACTGAGGTTCTATCATGCCTTCTACGGGGTTTAGTCAGTGACTTAAAAGTAGACACCACAACTTGCCAATACCGGCGCTTAAGTTGCAAATGTAAATTTGGTGATGAATTTTTCGTTAAAGAACAGGGGCAAACCTCTCACATATCAATGAGTGCTGTTCGAGCAAGTTTAAGCTCATTGATAAGAGACCTACTTTTTATAGATGAGTCCGCGACGAACGGCGTGCCGCTGTGCGAAATCTCTTTGGTAGACATTTGAACTTGGTTATCATTGAGCTTAAAAACTTGAATCGACCAGAACTCAATGATATGCGAGAACTTTGCCCTTTGTTCCTTAATGGAATGTTCTTGCGCAAATATTTGCAATTTGGTATAAAGTGGGGCGGCTGCTGTGTAAATGCCGTCACAGAATTTCTTCCCAGAATATCTGAAGGAAATGGTTGCTGTTGTTGTTGTAGCATCATTTGTAAGTGGAGGTAGCGATCCTCGTACAGCTCAATAGGTGAGCCATCTCGTTCGGTCCCCAGGACCGATAAACACCACACAGATCGAAGCCCAAACATACAGCCTGTGCCGTGCTCACAGTTATCTTATGCCTGGAAATAGTTGTTGTTGTAGCAGTGTGTTGTACACTGAGGCGGCAGCCCTTGCCGATGGAGAACTCCATCGGATCAAACCGGTACGTACAACCGGCTGCCATGGGATTGCCTAGAAATTGTAATTCAATGTTTCGACGATAGGTGTATCTTTGTAGCTGTCCCAATGGATTTTATTCTCATTGATTAACGTCCTTGAAAGTGGAAGAATTAAACCGAAGTTAGATCAGACGACTATGAAATGGAAGGGTGTCAGAAAACCTGATTTACCATTCCAGACACGGGATAGTTGTGAGCACCACACAGGCTGAAACATTCAGGTCCAATCTGTGTGGTGTTCATTGCTGTCACGAGAAGCTTTGCTGCGAGCTACCGGGCGCGTCCACAGGTTGCGGATAGTGGAATACACCATACAGAATAGCTCCAATGGCAGTTGCGGACAATCATCGGTATCGAGCGTAGAGTCTCAGTGAGAGGCCGGCTGGCATCGGCTCGAGTTATTGGCGCCTTTAAATAACCAATAGCCAACCTGTTCCTGCGGCGATCGGTCCTTTGGACCGGAACGAGATTGCTCAACTACAGGAGCTTGACGAAGATTGCCACCTCCATATGAAAATGTGGCTACAACAACAACCATACAAGTTGACTCAATGGGAGGTGGGAGTCTAATTCACCGTGCAAAAGTGAAGGCATTCATCAGCAGTGTCAAATGCAATAAGTCATAAAGATCATTAAAGCCTTATAATACCAAACGATTATAGCTGGACAGCAGTTAACTGATGTAAGGCTTATAACCTAAGGCACAACTGCCAAACGGTCGTATAGACACGTTGTTAGCTCTATCCGACATTGAGGTCCAATATGTGTGGAGTTTATTGCTGTAACGAGAAACTTAGCTGCGAGCTACCAGGCGCGTCCACAGTTTGCGGATAGTGGAATGCTCTATCCGGAGTAGCTGTAACTGCAGTCGCGGACAATCAGCGGTATCGAGCGAAGAGTCTCAGTGAGAGTGAGAGTCAGGTGACACCGGCTCTTGCACAAATACTGAGTACCTACGATGCTCGATGTGGCAAGGCGAATTATTGGCGACCAATGGCCAACCTGTTCCTGCGGCAATCGGTCCTTTGGACCGGAACGAACTTGCTCACCTACATTGAGCTTGACGAGGATCGCCCCTTCTACATGAAAATGTGGTTAAAACAACAACAAGAACAGTACTGGACTTGACTATTACTCCCATAAAGGTGAGAAAGGTCTATACATAGCAGGGAATGGTGTATCAAACTACCAGTTCGCTACCTCCACTTCGTGTGCGATTCTTGCGCATCAGATTGTAACAGTTACAACTGTGCAACTTCTCTATTTCATAGACTATTCCTTGGTGGGCCTGTCAATGGCAGAGGAGGTGTTAATACTACATATCTTGCTGCACGGCAGAAATCGGCTTGTGATCCACTGCTGATTACCTTGCAACGTAGTCGGTATGACTGTACTTCCATATAGGCGTCAAGACAAAGCTCCCTATATATGGTACCTTACCGACATTGACTAATAATGGGTTTCTCAATCCCAGCACGCACGCATCAGAAGCGTCGTCTGGTGTTTCCCATCTGCGCCCTAGGGTCCTATGCAAAAGCTTTCTAACTGAAACATTTAATTTTGAACTTTCTATAGTCCGGAAGTGGGCACACTAGCCCCAAAAATTTATTTTGTAGTCGTTTTTCTGGAATAATTTTTTAGGGTTAATGGGATACACATTCTTCTAAAAAAGATTACACTCTTGCCAAGTAAATATATTGATTAAGGTAAAGATCACGTTTCCTGTTCTTATTACGTGTTTTTAGCCAAAATGTTTCCCTATCGACTCCATATGTAATAAGTCTTCCCAAATATGGCTCAGTAGATAGATAAATAAGGCTTCACAATTAATGACAACAAATTATTTTTATTTAGTGGCGCATGTTTTTTTATTATTTTAACCTAAACGATTAAACAATTTTGGTATTAACATATTAAATGTTATGGCTCATAACAATCATTTCGCACGCGCATATTGCCCAAAAACTCTCATGGCAAGCTTCAGCTTGAACACTGTTTTTTATACACTCACTGGCACACCTTGCCTTTTTTAAGCTTAGATAATATTTAACATTTTTTTAGGTATTGGTTACGGTCATTTAACTTTTGTTAATTGTCATGTAGCAGCACTATTGTATAAACAAGTAATATAATCTGATTAAATAAAACACGTTTTACTAATGAATAAGAGGCTTAAGAGCAATGATTTAAATGTCTTATTTTACAATTGTCGTACTTTTGTTCTAAACAAACGTTGAAATCTTTTTTTGAATACAAATTTTGTTTGTTTTCATTTTCACAGAAAGAGAAAACTACTCCATTATGTATATTTTAATCATTTGAGTTGCTAGTTGAACTATGGTGAAGCCATAGGTGGAAGATAAGTCAGAGCTATAGTCATTAAGCCTATGAGCTTATAGCATGAATAAAACAACAACAACCTACCAAATCCCAAACGCATTACTTAAATTCCAATTTGATTTTTTAGTTTTCTGAGAATTCTGAAGATAAAATAGTCCAAACTCAACATTTTATAAGGAAACAGGGGTCAAACTTCTCTCATACTCGTATCAATGAGTACTGCTAGATTAAATTTTAAGATCGTTCATAAGTGACCTCCTTTCTATAGCCTAGTCTAAACGGCTTGCCATTGTGCGATACCTCTCTTTGGAGAGAATTATTTTACATGGCATAGTATTGGGTTGCCCAAAAAGTAATTGCGGATTTTTTAAAAGAAAGTAAATGCATTTTTAATAAAACTTAGAATGAACTTTAATCAAATATACTTTTTTTACGCTTTTTTTTCTAAAGCAAGCTAAAAGTAACAGCTGATAACTGATAGAAGAAATAATGCAATTACAGAGTCACAAGCTGTGAAAAAATTGGTCAACGCCGACTATATGAAAAATCCGCAATTACTTTTTGGGCAACCCAATACTTGACAAATGTCGCCCGATTAGGCGGGTGTAATCAAAGCTGAAGAATTTTATGATGTTCTCGTCGGAATTCGAACCTAGGCTTTCAGCGTCATAGGCGGAAATGCTAATCTCTTCGCCGAGGTGGCCTTCGGCCTTTTTGTTTTTTAAACCAATACCTCTTTTTTCCCACAATACCACAAACTATTTACTTGATCCAAGGAAGATGGAAATCCCCGGCGACATGACTAGAAATTCGTTATAACTCTAGAAACAGGAAATATATCTAGAAATCAAATAATGATGCTAAACAAACAATATCAGCTAGAAACGTGAAGCAATTTGCACCAATCGCTGTTTTACTGAATTACCATCGCTTTCAGATGTTCCTGACGCTGGTAAGGTTGCAGAAAAAACAAATAAAAGCGTGCTAAGTTCGGATGGGCCGAATCTTTCTCATATATAAAATTCAATTTGTGTTTGTTCCGTATAGACTCAAAAACTGCTGAATCGATTACCTTAAAATTTTCACAGATTGTGTAGGTTGGTCTGGAAGGAAACATAGGCTATATAATTTTTTGATATCGCGAGGGGGGGGCGGACCCTCCCCCTTACCTCAAAAGTACTACCCAAAAATAAAAGTGGACCGATCGGGACAATATGGGTTTCGAATGAAAGTTATTCAAGAGTAGAGTACGAATTTCATAATAAAAGTTGGGCCCAAGTACCTGGGGGGGGGGGGGCCGCCCCAACCCAAAAACCCCTTAAAATAGGTTTATTTGACTATCATGACAATATGGGACTCAAATGAAAGGTATTCGGGAGTAGATTACGAATATGGTCAGGAAGTAGGAATAGGCTTTATCATTTATTAATAACGGAAGCAGGCGGACCCTCCACCGTTACCCCAAAAACATCAACCAAAATCAAAAGTGGACCAATAAGGTCAATATGGGTATCAAATGAAAAGTGTGTGGGAGTAGATAACGAATTTGGCTTACAAATTCATGTCGAAGTATAGGGGGTCACCCCACCACCACAAAAACGCCCAAAATGGGCACATTAGCCAATCACGGATATATGGGACTCGATTTGATTGCTCCGTATAGACTGAAAAACGGCAGAACCGATTTTGTCGAAATTTTCGCATATTGTGTAGGTTGGTCTGAATGGAAGCATAGGCTATATAATTTGTCGGTATCGGGGACGGATCTTATGCCAAAGACACAACCTAAAATCAAAAGTGGACCGATGGGGACAATGTAGGTATCAAATGAAAGGTATTGGAGAGTAGAGTACGATTTTGAGTCTAAGGACCCATCGGGCCGCCCCAACCCCAAAACTCACCCAAACAGACATAGTACGTTCATTTCAATATGGGGCTCAAATAAAAGATATTCAAGAGTAGATTTCGAATTTGGCATACAAAATCAGATCGAAGTATAGGGGGTCAAGCCACCTCCCAAAAACGCCATTAAACTCATTATGACTATATGACACTTGGCTGAACCAATTTTCTTAAAATTTTCATAGATTGTGTACGTTTGTCTGGAAGGAAACATGTAGGCTATATAATTTTTATATAAACCCAGCGGGCCCCCCAACCCCAAAACTTCTCTAAACAGATATATTCGAAGTTCATGTCAATATGGGATTCAAATGAAAAGTATTAGGCAGAAAATTACAAATATGGCATAAAACATTAGGTCCAAGTAAAGGGAGGTCGCCCACCCCCAAATGGGCATATTAGCCGATCATGGCTATATGGGACTCAAATAAAAGGTACTACGGAGCAGATTACGAATATGACATTAAAATTTGCGTTCAAGTCTAGGTGGCGCTTTTCCTCCTAAAGATACGTCAAATGGGTTATTTGACCCATTATGACAATATGAGACTGAAATGAAAGGTTTTTGACCCCCCCAAGTTTTGACACCAAGTGTTTTGGGGTAAGCCCTAAAGCACCACCTAAACTGAACTTCATTTCCGTTGGGAATAAAGAACGAATTTGATATCTATTTTAAGTGCAACTTGCCGGTCATTGTCATGCTATTGGAGCCATATCAGGTTATGGACCGATTCAGTTTGGATGTTGGAGACTATAGTAGATGTCATTGTAAAAAACGTCAGCCAAATCGGATAAGAATTGCGGCTTATAGGGGGTCAAGAAGTAATATCAGAAGATCGGTTTATATGGGGCTATATCATATTATAGACCAATTCAGACTAGTTTTGGCACACATGTTGAAGGTCATAGGAGAAGTCGTTGTACAAAGCCAAATCGGATATGAATTGCGCCTTCTATAGCCGCAAGAAGTATAATCGGGAGACGAACCGATTTGGATGATCCAAATCAAACATGGCATAGTTATTGGAAGTCAAAAAAAAAATGTATGCCAAATTTTATCAAAATCATAACATAAAATAATTAAATAAAAATAAAATAATAATTGCGCTCTCTAGAGGCTTAAGAAGACAAAATCCGAGATCGGTTCATATGGCAGATATGTCAAGTTATGAATCGTTTTGACCAAACTTAATACAGTTGTTGAACTTCATACGAGGTTTGCCTTTTATATTTCGGGATAAGATAATACAAAAACAAATATTAATCATCGATAATCGCTTTATTGTTTTTCAAAATATTCCCCATTAAGATCTATACACTTTTGCATGCGTTTGAACCAAATGTCGAAGCACTTTTGCCACTCTGTTTGAGGTATCTCCAAAACATGCATTCTGAATGCATCAACAGCTTCTTCAGGTGCCGAAAAACGTTCACCTCTCATTTTATTTTTTACGTACGGAAATAAATAATAGTCATCCGTTGCCAAGTCAGGACTATACGTCGGATGATTCATCAAATCTATGTTTTGAGTGCTCAAAAATGCAGTTGTTTCGTATTTTTAGAGCATTTCTTTCGACCAATCGACACCAGTCTTTTTTGAGCGATTAATAATTCAGGGATTCAACGCGAACAAATTTGTTTGACGGTCTAATGTTCATGCATTATTGAATGTATGCTGGTCCCACTAATTCGTAAGGATGTCTCAATCTCACGATAGGTCACATGGCGATCTTGCAATGTCAGTTGGCGCACAATGGTTTTTGGAACAACAACTGATTTTGGACGACCTTCACGAAATTCGTCTTGGAGTGAACTACGACCTCAGTTGAATTCACCATACCATCGATAAACACTGAAGCTCCTTGATGGAGCTTCATCGCCAAAAATTGAATTAAGTTCATCGAGGCACTGTTGTTGAATTAATCCACGTCGAATGTTGTAAAAAATAATGGCACGAAAATGTTCACGATTTAATACCATTTTTTGGGCGAGACGAATCTTTTAGGTTGCTGTAAACAACACAAATATCGCTCGTATATCAAAACGTTCTGAGTACGTATAACCTCACAAATTTCAAGCTTTACGATAGAGCTGTCAGTTGGCAGATTGCAACACTAGGGTTGTCCAATCCCGATATATAAAAAGCAACCCTTGTAACAAAGTCATAAAAATTTTCAGACAATTCGGACAAGAATTGCGCCGTCTAGAGACTCAAGAAGTCAATATCCAAGATCGGTTTATATGGCAGCCATATCGAAACATGATCCGATATGGCTCATTTACAATCCCAACCGATCTACACTGAAAGGAAGTATTTGTGCAAAATTTCAAGCGCCTAGCTTTACTCCGTCGAAAGTTAGCGTGTTTTCCACAGACAGACAGATGGACATGGCTAGATCGACTTAAATGTCATGGGGATCAAGAATATATATACTTTGTGACTTGAATATATATACTGTGGGAGTTGAGGCGGCAGCATCTGCCGGAACGTAATTGAGCCAGAACTACTCTGGTTTGCCGGGGGAGGTCAATTTCTTCAGTTCTAATGGGAGGCGATCGTTCTCCAAGGACGACATTCACCTGGTGGCCATTTACCGCATCTGCTACCGTGTCTGCATGAATGTTGTCTAAACCTGCTTGATATGTCGCTTGATCTAGGGGTTCTCTCTTGTAGCGCTGAACCTCACGCTCTAGATCATGTAGATCTACCTTAAGGCTTCTGGGTGGTGGATATCTATCCACAAGATGATGATTTGGATGGTCTCTGCGATAACAGCCCAAAAGGTATTGCATGTAGTTATGGCTTCGCACTAGTAGGATCTTTGCTCTGATGAAGGTGGTCCACATGAGAACTGAGGAGACAGCACGTTGCAGTTCGGCATTCTGGCAGATCTGAATTTTATTCCACTGCGTGTCACAAAGTTGACGAGACCACACAGGCGCTGCATAACTTACCACAGACCAGCCAATTGCTTTGTACGTGGTCAACAAGGTTTCTTTGTCTGCACCACAAGTGCTGCCAGCAAGTGACTAGAGGACCTTGTTTCTACTTTTGACTTTATCGCAAATTGCTGTGGCATGTGGGGAGAATGTGTAAGAGCTGTCAAATATGACGCCAAGTATTTTGGGGCACTTGATGGTCGGAGGAGTGCAGGCCACCGTAGCGCAGAGGTTAGCATGTGCGAGGCTCGGAAGGAGTAATGTCTCAAGCCTTTTTGCTACTGGTGAGAGAAGGGAGATCGGTCTGTACGACTCCCCAAACTCGGGTCCTTTCCAGGCTTCAGTAGCGGGATCACCCTGCCCATTTTCTAGACATTGGGAACTATAAGAGTGTTCATAGACAGGTTGAGAACAGTAGTAAGGTACTCAACTCCAGGTGAATCCAGATTCTTCAACATCAATGTAAAGATTCCGTCGGGACCCAACGTCTTAGATGATTTGGCGCCACGGATGATATTTGTAACTTTGCCCACGGTAAATTGTGATGGCTGTTCATCGGCTCGGAGACCACGAATACGGCGAATGGCTCTCCTCATTGCTCTGTCACTCTCGGGATGCACAATAAATTGATGGTTGAACAAACTGGCGCATCTCTTCGCATCACGGTTATTTCGCCAAAAGTGACTGAGGTCCTGTCATCCCGCCTACTGGGGTTCGAGAGTGACTTAACAGTGGACCACAGCTTGCCTTAACCGGTGCCTAAATTACATTGCTCCAAGTGTTCCAGCCACAAATTCCGCTTATGCTCGTTGACTACCCTGTTTATTTTCAGATTCATCTCGCTGGTTCTGGAGTTAGTGGGGTCCATACAACGAATCCCATCATATTTTCGCTAGGTGTCCGTGTTGATTTTATTTGAGCTACTCTTCTTCAAAGAGATGTTCTTTTCTTTCTTACGGTGTTTTTAAGATACGATCTCGCAGATGTCCCCTGAAAATTCCATTTTATCGTTGGATTTATTTGTGCAGCTAAAAACCAATGGGCTTTGATTTTGCTTCTGTTTAGAATAGAAAGCAAAATAAAAACCTTTTTAAAAAGTTAAGGCATACAGTTCCTATTATTTTCAGCAACAAAAATCAACAATAAAGTGAAACAACCAAAAATAAGGAGACAAAGCTTGTGTAGGGTGTTTACGATTATTGTAAATTTAAAGGAAATATTGTACAATAAAAATAGAATTTGCTGATGTACGTATACAAATATGTTAATTATAGAAATGTTATTATATCCGGTTCTTAGTCTTAGAAAAGCTACCTTAAAATTATCGCATAAACACCTTATTCAATTATTCTTTCTATTTTATTATTATTGTTTTCTCTCTCAAACAGGCCACCATGTTATTGAACACGAACGTCAAAAGATGAATGACCTAAAAAAGAAAAGCCACAGCGAAGCACGTGCTCAATACCTGTCGAAGCTCAATCGCAACAGTGGTGGAGGTGGATCAGAGTAAGTAATTAATATTTTTCCCATATCTGTAATACACTTATTGCCGGCTAGCCTTGCCTAGTCTATCTAGCCGTCTGGAGTCGTCTACCGTCCGCTTGGAATTGTTCATTCACTTAGTAGTGTAATCACTGCAATACATCATTGTGTGATCATTGTATATACATAGAAGCTTTATATGTAGTCGGCGACAACAACACGGACCGCATCAATAATAAATTGAATCACCAAGCATCATAGCCACCAACAAAAACAACAACAACAATGGGCAGCTGCTGGCACACTCAATTAGTTGAGAACTAATGTTTGCTTTATTTGTTTGTTTACTATGGCTGACTACGATTTTGGTGGCATCAAAGGCTGGGACAGAATGAAAACGAGCAAACATACGAACTTATTTGTTTGCATTCCGATTAAGATTAACAATTAACACAATTTTTTTGATCAATGCAAATAATACAACAATGTTTCAGTTTGTTATAGTGCGTAGTATATGGGAGATTCCCGAAGAAAAAAAAAAAAAATAGCGAAAGAAGGAAGTAATTAAATAAAAATAAATATGAAAATTTCATATTAAAAATTAAAAAAATTGTAAAAAAACAAAAATTAATCAAATTATAAAAAAATAATAATAATAAAAAAAAATTAAAACAATTATAAAATATTATATTATTTTAAAAAATATAAAAAAATATATTATTATAAAAAATACTAAAACTAATCAAAGTAAAAAGAATAATAAATAAAACATATTTATATTTAAAAAACCCCTATTTCTTAATAGAATGTTCATGGGCAAAATTTGCAATATTAAAAAACATATTAATACCAAAAAAAAATAATAATAATAAAAAAAAATAATCATAAAAAAATTAAAAAAAAAAAAATTAAAAATAAAAAAATCTTATATATAAAAATCAATTTGTGTTTGTTTGTTAGTGTGTTCCTTATAGACTCAAAAACGGCTGAACCGATTTTTATGCAATTTTCACTGATGGTGCATAATAATCCCGTGGTGAAAATAGATGATTTAAATGTCATGTACCCACCATAAAAGATTTTATTGGCACTCCGTTCCGAGTCGGATACTTAAAGGAGGTCCCTTATCATTGAACTTAAAGTAGAATCGGGCGGCACTGATGATGCAAGAAGTCTTCTGCCTGTTCGTTAATGGAATGTTTGTGGACAATTATTCAAGGATACTTGGCGCTACATTTGGCAGCATTTACTCCATAGGTGTAAGAATAAATCCATAATAATAGTAAAATTTTTAGCCAAAATAATACAGCTGAAGCAAAACAGCAGTTTCGAAAATTCGATATTTCCTCTCCCAAAAATGTCCTCTCCTCATTCAATCAGAATAGGAGGATTTTATTCGAGGGAGAATAAACTCCCAGGGAGTTTTCAGAATTGGGCTGATAGTAACCTAAAAATAAAAATTTGGTATCCAAATTTCGGATTCCCATAACACTACCCAAATAGGACGTTTTTCAGGGCCATGTCACTCAGTGGCCGCCCCACCCCCAAAACACCCCCCAAACCGGACATATTTGCCGACTGTGAAAATTTGGGTTTCAAATGAAAGGAATTTGGGAGTAGACCGCGAATCTGATATCAACATTCGGGACAGACTGTCTAGAGGACGTCCCACCCCCATAACAACCCCCAAATAGGACGTATTTTCTCCAAATACGGGACCAAATTTCTGGGTGTCTATGGGCTTCAAATAAAGGTAATTGGGAGTAGAATACGAATATAAATGGGGAAATAAAATGTGGGGCCCTGTATTTGGGGCACCGCCCAATGTGGATACCTGATTCATACTCTACTCCCAAAAACCACATTTGAGCTACATATTGCTATAATCGGTATAAATGTTTGGTTCAAGGGAAGTTTAAGGGATGAGTCGACCCTGAAAAACTTAGCCATAAAATAGATATCAGATTTGAGCCCCTTTTTGCCATATTCCACAAATATGTCCAGACACTTTGCCCTTAAAGTAAGTATAAGATTCATGATCTACCATCAAATACATTTTATATGAACCCCATAATCGCTAAATAAGTTCTGTTTGAGTGTAGGGTGGTCCCTAGGGTCTTTGTCCCGAAAATGAGTGTAAATTTACCGAAAAATATGAGTATCAATTCGACTTAAATATGGATATATTGCCATGGTTGGTAAATATGAACCGTTTGGGGTACTTTGTAAAGATCGGACCAAAATTGTGGCTTCTACAGCCTTAAACGGTCATATCGGATGAAAGATATATATGGGAGCTATATCTAAATATGGACCGATCTAAATCTGAACCGATTTTTATTAAAATTTCCAGATATATTAAGTACAGTAACAAAACAATCCGTACCAAATTTTGTGCAGATCGGTTGAAAATTGTAGCTACTACGGCCATTTAAGTGCAAATCGGGCGATACATATATATGGGAGCTATATCTAAATCTGGACCGATTTTTATGAAATTTTGCACACATATGGTGACGTCAAATAAAACACACCATGCCAAGTTTTGTAAAGATCGGTAAAAAATTGTGGCTTCTACAGCCTTAAACGGTCATATCGGATGAAAGATATATATGGGAGCTATATCTAAATATGGACCGATTTTTATGAAATTTTTCACACATATTAGGACGTCAAACAAAACACCTCGTGCAAAATATTTTAAAGATCGGACAAAAACTGTGGCTTCTACATCCATAAAAGTTCATGTCGGATGAAAGATATATATGGGAGCTATATCTAAATCTGAACCGATTTTTATGAAATTTTGCACACATATGTAGACCTCAAATAAAATAACCAATGCCAAATTTTGTGAAGATCGGACGAAAATTGTGGCTTCTACAGTCTTAAAAAGCCATATCGGATGAAAGATATATATGGGAGCTATATCTAAATCTGAACCGATTTTTTTTCAAAATTAATAGCGTTTGTCCTTGAGCCAAACAAGTGACATATGCTAAATTTCGTGACAATCGTACAACAAATAAATACGACCTGCACTTTGATTACAAGAATACATGGACTCACAGACGGACAGACGGACATCGAAATCAGAAAGTGATAAATCGAATCAGAAAGTGATTCTGAGTCGATCGGTATACTTATCAATGGGTCTAGCTCTTCTCGTTCTTGCACAAATCTATAATACCCTGTACTACAGTGGTGGTGCAGGGTATAAAAATGCTGATATAACTCATATGCAGCTGCCTGCATATTTAAATATTTTTATTTTCATGTCCGGTTTTCTTGTTATGTCTCTCCCTCGCTCTTTTTTTTTATTCATTCCTCCATCTCGTACAAAACATTCAATTCAATCAGTCTCTCGCCTCTAAGCTCGATCCACATAGAAATCCAAACAAAGCTCATAACTCATAAACAGTTCAAGGGAGACCCTCACCTTTAAACGTTCCCAGCGTAATCGGTACTTGGGCCCTCGCGCAGCTGGTTTGGTGTGAATGAATCTTCACAAAAAACTCGCGTCATCACCGTTTTAAGTTCGAAAAGCGACAATGGTATTGAAAAGCTTTGAAAAGCAAAAAGTGCCAAGATAAACAAGTGTTATCACTTGGTTATCAGTGAAATTAAATAAACAAAAGTTTGTTCTCCAGAGTGAGCGAATACTATTGTCCGAGTTGTTATAAAGTTGTCGCTAGGCCACCACCAATCAGCCAAAACAAGTTACCAATTGTTTATTCTTCTTGGTTCTTTGGTTGTGCTCAATGAAAAAGTTGGTGCTTGCTTCTGGCTGCTGACGGCTTTCTTGGCGACATTAATTACTCATCCGCGTGCGGTATAAACTGAGAGCCGATTCTGCAATTGTTGCTCTTGCGACTGGTGCATTTTGTATAAGGCATGAATTGAGTGCGAACACGTATTGGACGTTTATAGCTCGTTTTGTTTTTCTGCACTTGCCATTGACTTGCCCAACACCGCGGCGTGCTACTACGATTGTTGTTGATATTGACGCCTTCTCTGGCCCTCCTCATCAAAATATCCAAACAGTGGAAACGCAAATCCCCCGAAATTTCCAAGAATTATGAATACTTTCAGATCGACGGTTTGTTGCTGGTATGGTAGAGGCTTTCAAGCAGACAGACAGAATATTAGCTTTTTTGCTTTGTGTGTGTGTGTTTGTTTTGTTTTGCTTCTTATTTTTGTTTATATTGTTGTCTCTTTAAATATTCACAAGCAATTAAGTTACGATGCGATTTTCTTTTAATTATGATGATAATATTCTTTTTTATTATTCTTTGCACATTTCAGTTGTGTGACTAATAATGAGGAAACTCAAACGGATTTGCCCCTACACCAACAGAAACAACAACAGCAGCAGCAGCACCCTATGTTGGATAAAGAGAATCGACCAGCAACAGCAGTTGAGAGAAGCAATAATAACAGCAGCAAGGTGAAAACAACAAACAATAATAGCACAACGAATGAAAGTGTAGGAGATTCATCGAATCAGGTAAGTTGCACTCTCTCCACCTCTATGTTCAGTCAGTGGTGGTTTGGTATGCAACCAGAATAAATGCGTGTTAGAACTCATTTGGTGAATATTTGCTGAGTGTGTTGATGTGTTGAATATCTGAACATAACCACCCACTTTTTCAAATGATTCAAATAATGGAATTAGCAAGGTTTTGATAATATAATCATTAAACAAAGTTCTTAGGAAGACTATTCCCTAACTAACTACGGCACTTGTCAATATATGTAAATACATATGTCGACAGGTTTTGAACTAAAGAGGTTGCATAATAATAGACCCCCAAAAAAGTGAAAGACCCACAAAAAATTGAGGTTTATAACAAGAAAGGCGTGTTAAGTTGGCCGGGCCGAATCTTATATACACTTCACCATGGCTTGCATTTGACAAATTTTATGAACGCCTTTTTGAAATACAGTGCGCGAAATAAATATAGGGTCACCCAAAAATTCCATGAAAAAGTGAAAATGCCAGGAATTGATTTACTATGTTGTTGTTGTTGTAGCAGTTTGTTGTGTTCAGGGCGCCCCGGTAGCCGAGTTAGTAGCGTGCTTGGATTACCAGTGCGAGGTCGTGGGTTCAATTCCCGCCTGAAACCATGTCTAAAAGTTGTCTAAGTGAGTCTGTAAAGAACTGCCACTCTTACCTAACCTAACCTAACCTTGTTATGTTCTATCTTTCGTCTGCTTGATTCTGTTGAGTGTTAAGTCCCAGGGGGACTTAAGATGGGGTGCGTCCACAGGGGTCTGGGTCTGGCTGGGCAGTTAAACAGGTGACGTGTATCGTGCGGTCCCTGGTTACAATCGGGATATACATCTTGCACGTCGGCATCAATCCTCGCTCTGTAGAAGTTAGGGCGGCTGCATCTGCCGGAACGTAATTGAGCCAGAACTACTCTGGTTTGCCGGGGGAGGCCAATTTCTTCGGGTGCAATGGGAAGCGGTCGTTCAGCTGGTGGCCATTTACCGCATCTGCTACCGTGTCTGCATGAATGTTGTCTAGACCTGCTAGATATGTCACTTGATCTGGAGTTTCTCTCTTGTAGCACTGAACCTCAAGCTCTAGATCATGAAGATCTCCTTTAAGGCTTTTGGGCGGCGTATATCTATCCACAAGATGATGATTTGGATGGTCTCTGCGACAACAGCCCAAAAGGAATTGCTTAGGCAGCATGTAGTTTCTTGTGTCTTCGCAGAATCTTTCTCCCCTAATGGAGGTGGTCCACATGAGAACTGAGGAGACAGCCGGTCACAGTTCGGAGGGCGGCATTCTGACAGATCTGAATATTATTCCACTACGTGTCACAAAGCTGACGAGACCACACTGGCACTGCATAACTTACCACAGACCTGCCAATTGCTTTGTACGTGGTCAACAAGGTTGGACCTTGTTTCTACTTTTGAGTTTATCGCAAATTGCTGTGGCATGTGGGGAGAATGTGTAAGACCTGTCAAATGTGACGTCAAGTTTTTTGGGACACTTGATGGTCGGAATCGTTTCTCCAACGACCATCACAGTCAGCTCAGTATTCACCGTATTTGTAGTGAACAATGCGGCTGAAGACTTGGTGGCAGATATCTTCAGATTTTTTGCAGCGAAATATGAGGCAAGTTCGTTGAGGTAGACGGTCAACCTTTCGCATTTTCAACATTGGGTGGGGGGCCTGATGCCACGATCGTACAATCGTCCGCATATGATAAGATCTCTATGCCATCTGGAGGGGATAGAATGGAGAATAGGTAAAGGTTAAACAGTGCCGGAGATATCACCCCACCTTGGGGAACTCCCTGTTTCACTCTACTGTGCTTCGACCTATTTTTATTTACTATTGATTTACTATTATTTATAAGCGTTTTAGCTATTTACAAAATATAAACCTTAAATTAATCAGTTTTAACTTAAAAATCAAAAAATATTTCAAATTTGTGGAAATTTGGTGCGAAATAAATATAGGTTCAGTAACGAAATCTTACAAAGGTCTGAAAATATTTTTAAAATAAGTCATTGATTCTGCCTCCATTGTATTTGTTTACATAGAAAATACGATCTTTTAATCGAGTAGACCAAGTTTGAAAAACTTTTGTGGGTATTTTGGCCTATGTGGTTTTATTGCGGACGTACATTCGTTATGCTTCCCATATGTAAAAATCTTTCGTTATTTCCTCATATGACTTCGATGGGTTTTATATCTGGACTACATACGGGCCAATTCAAAACTTTAATTTTTTTGGAAGAAAGCTAAGCATTATCCTGAAAAATTATGCCGGGGCCCAATAATGTTCTATTATTTTCCAGAAATGGTAATTCCAGCATGCTTATTACTATTGATTGCTATTTATGTAAACCTAGCTAGGAATATTAAAAACATCGGGTCCATCAAAATCGAACATTTTTTCTTCAGTAAACAATACCTTTTCCATTTTTCTCCAAAATCCATGTTTTTGTAGCTTTAATTGGCCTTTTATCTTTATGAAGACTAGTTAATGCAGGGCAAGTCAATCTATTCGTAAAAAATGACAAGGGTAGTCGGGTTATTTATTTGCGATGCAAACACATTTTCTTCGCAAGATGTCAGTATAATTATCGATTTTTGAAGTTGTGAAAGTTTCGGGTTCACCCAGGTCTCGATCTTGTATTATAATTAAAATCCAATTATAAAAAAAAATCAAAAACATTTTCGGATCTCCCTATTTTTTTGCAATCGCCCGATTTGATAGCTGTTTGATCTGTAAAAGCTTATATTTTTTATTTTATTTGACGCTTTAAAGGTTTCCTAGAACTCGGACATTTCTAAGAAAACAATTAGGTAAAAAATCCATATTTTGACAATTATCACATGTATTGATCGTCAACAAACCAAAAATAATGTGGTTCTTTTTGTCAAGCTTCATAAAAATTCCATGTCCAATCCCTTAAATGAGCTGAACCTATATTTATTTCACACCCGCTTTCCATAAATTTGAAATATTTTAATTGATTTTATTGAAAAACGTAAAAATTTTTGATTTAGGTTTTGTAAATAACTAAAACAGCTATAAATAATAAAAAAAATTAAAATTAATTCATAAAAATTTTACTTTCACTTTACTCTTTATGTTTTTGGGTGAACCTATATTTATTTCGCTGTATGTAGGAGCTAGTAAGTTATGGACTGATTTATCATTGCTGTTAGAATTCATAAGAAAATACCACATTCATAATTTTAGCCAAATCTGCTCAAAATTGAGGCTACCAAGGGCTCAAGATGTCAAATTGGGAGATCGGTCATTGAGGATTGCGAATGAGCTGGTCTACAACCTGATAAAGCCCTCATATAAACCGATCTCCCAATACTTGACATATACTTGACTTTGTCAACTTTTTCGCTCCCCTCATCCCAATGTGGCACGACACCCAATCATAGATCTCTTATAAACATCCTTCCAGTTCATCCATTCCGTGATCACTCAGATCTACGCCTGATGAACCACATAATGAGGAGGCAGGCGAAATAAGCTTGGTCTTTGGTCAATGTAGGCATCCGGCTTTGGGCCATCCGTATAGCAAAAGCTACCATTTGCCATTTGTGCAAGGGTTCGTCCCGTCCGTAAATTGTCGTCTTATGCTGACGGCAGAGTGCGAGCGAGAAGCGTTGCTATGATATGGTGATACGACGGCGCTACAAACCTCTGCTCGTGTTTTGTTATGCCATAGCGCAAATGCTGTCAGAGTAAATGCTACGTACAAGCGAGACGGTGCTAGTGCGAGCGATAAAGCGTGTTGTGCAATAGTCCCTTTGTCTCTGTATGATTTTCTTTGTTTATTTTTTAATTTTGCCGTGATTGAGCTGTATTGGATTCATTCTTTTGCATTTCGATGGCATTGATCATTTTGTGTTCAATATTAATTATATTTAATGAATGAATAAATAATATTCCGTTCAATCAAATTTTGCTCAAAAGTTACTTTTAGTTTTTTGGTGGGCAGTATTGAGGTTTATATGAAATTTGGCATCCTGGTTTAATAAAAAAATTTCTCCGAATGATTTTTAAGTACAGAGTACAAATGATGGAATTTCCCATTATTTCTTCGACTTTTGTTTATTACATGAATTCCTTTCCTTCTTTGAGAAACGCATTGAAAGTATTTTGCGAAAAGAAAAATAATTCATCTGAATCCATCTTGAGTAAACAAACTCGAAAAATCTGCAGTTCTATTTCATTCCCCTAGAACTACATAGATTATCTGACAATGGTGCGACCTACTCCACACATACACACAGATACAATTTAATTTTTTTAAGGTTAAATTTTAGTAAAAATCACTTTTTTATTTTAATTACTTCATTTAACTCTGTTTTTTTATGTTATGTGCTTAAGTCCATTGAATTATGTAATAGGAAGTTATGAATGGGAAGGGGAAAGATGGAGCAAAGTATGGAAATTCGCTATAATTTTACATTTAAATTATCAAATATTTGTTTTTGTTTTTCATGATATTTGTTGGTGTCTTCAAATGTTTTACTATACCAATACATTTGTGTGCACTGTATAGCACTGTGGATCAGTGCAACAGCTGAAGGAACGACAAAAATTTCTATGTGGAATTTGTATCGTGAGAAGATGTGGCTAATACTGAAAAGAAGTTGGATGGAGGTCAGTTTGGCATTCAATATTATTGCGGAACACATACTCGTAAGGCTACGGGTGCACTTATGCAAAATAGGTGCGGCAAGGGACAGCGTATTCAGGGCATGCGAGAAGATGATAAGACGTTGTTGGAATATTTCCTATGCTGATGTGCCGCTTTCGCGGCTAACAGACTCCGGCACTTACGATACCAGACTTAAACCAACTTAGCGGCATAAATAGAAGAACGATTAAGCAACACAAAATTCCTGGCGCGAATTTATTGGTGGTTCCTTTTTGAAATTTTAAGCATACACTGATAGAAAAAAGACCATTGGTGCATGATTTAGCAACGTCTGTGCTTTGTTCAAAATATTGTTAGCATGCGCGGATGATTTTGCGAACGAGGGTTGCACAGTGGGGGAAAATCAAAAAACTATTAAAAAACGTCCCGTGTGAGACGGGTATAAATTTGAAATTTCTTTTTGAAATTTGAAATTTCATGTGGAATATTTCAAGGTTCTGGTTGTCAGTATTTTGAAAAATTGCAAATCTGCTGCCAAATCTTCATGGTTGATTTTCGCAATGGCCGAAAATCGCTTCAAAAAAGTACGCTTGAGGTCTAGGTTAGGTTGAAAAGAGAGTGCAGATATTAATCCGCCCCATGCCACTATTAACATACACCTAAGCAAGTAATCGGCTTGTTGTGCGCTCTAAAAACTATGAAGTAACCTCTAAAAAGAAAATTTTAAGTTAGGAATTACGTGCTACTTACAATGTGTTTGGTATGTTTTCCATACCACTCCACTAAGTTGGTTCATGTCTGGTATTGTGTCCCCACCTAAGTGCCGGTATCTGTTAGACGCAAAGCCGGGCAATGACAAAGGAAATTCTCCAACGTCTCATCATCTTCCCCGCGTGACCTACACATCTTAACACTTGCCGCACCGATTTTACATACGTGAGCTCGTAGTCCTATGTGTCCCGTTATGATACCAATAGCTATGCTGACCTCCTTCTTACTGCTTTTCAGTAATAGCCTCGTCTTCTCACGATCTGGATCTCCCCATAAGATTTTCGCCGTCCTACCGACCGTTTCGCTGTTCCACAATGTTGCATGCGCATTCGTCGCCCACAGTCCTTAACTCGCACTGCGTCGACCCGAAAGGCTTCGGGTTAATTAAGTTTATTGACGGCAGTCCTCTGGCCTTCACCGCCAAATCGTCTGCCCTTTCATTTCCCCTTTATTCCGTTATGGCCCGGCACCCAAACTATGCGGATTGTGCCAACCTCAGAGAAGGCGTTAGTCTCCTTTTTACACTGCAAGACTTTTCGTGACCTTACCGTCTTTTTTGTTATTGCGCTTATGGCAATTTTACTGTCGGTAATTATGCGTTAGCACCACACCATTTCAAGCATTCCGTGATAGCCCGGATCTCCGCCTGCAGGACGGTATTACGGTCTGGCAGTCTAAAACAGATCTCAGTCCCTGGGTTCTTAATGTAGATCCCCAGGATCACTCTGTCCTCTAGCTTTGATACATCTGTGTAACATGGTCTTCCAGATGGCAATACTAGGGTTCCGTCAATCCAAGACTGTGCCGATGGCAGCAGTGCCTCGCACTCGACTTCAAGGTTCATCTCAGGTGTCCAATCGAATTCCTCTTCCCTTCCCTTCCTCTACTTTACTTTTCTACTTTAATTTTTTTTTTGTGCAATTTCGACCAAAATCTCCTTCGTGTTTTGCAATTTGCGAAGGCGTTTGTGGTTCGATATTATTTTTTATGCCTGTATTTTTATTGAAAAAACTTGCTTAAATACCTTGACTTTTTCTATTTTGTTTGTAAACAGATCTACAATAGATCCCTTAATTGGGCATATGTTTTCTTTACTCCATATATCCCTTATTGCCCATGAACATTCCGCTAAGGAAAAGGGCAAACTTCTCTCATATCAATGAGTGCAGTCCGATTCAAGTTTGAGCTCAATGATAAGGGGCCTCCTTTTTATAGCCGAGTCCGAACGCCGTGCCGCAGTGCGACACCTCTTTGGAGAGAAGTTTTACATGGCATAGTACCTCACAAATGTTGCCAGCATTGGGAGGGGAAAACCACCGCTGAAATTATTTATTTTGGTGGCCTCGACAGGATTCGATACCAGGCGTTTAGCGTCATAGGCGGACATGCTAACCTCTCGCTATAGTGGCCTCCCTTGTACCACATGCAAACAATTTTTTGCTCCTAACAATATTTATAGCCTCCACAGCAAATTTACTAAAAAAATGCAGACCTCAAGCGGATTTTCGAGCACTAATGAAGATTTGGCAGAAATTTTTCGAAATACAGAGGTGATCAACTTTAGAGGCCTGCCAAAATGCTCCTCGTTAACCTCAGCTCTAACCATTTTAAATTTCAAAGAGATATCTCTACACGTTCTCACACCTCATCTTTTTTACTAGTTTTTTTTCGATTTTCTCCCACTGTGCGTTGTAGATTACCGTTTTGAATATCGTTGTTTTTAAATTCGTTTCTCAGCAGCACACAAAAACGTTGTGCAGTCATGACAAAAAACTGTGCACTTGCAATTGTCAGAATGTGAACGGTTGTGGATAGTTTCGAACGTTTCGTTCACAGAAAATAGTTGTTGATTGATTCACTTTTATGAATAATGGGATCAATTTGACAACGCCTTGCTTGATTTTTGTAGGTGTACAACAAGCCGATTGCTGGCTTAGGTGCATGTCCTTAGTTACATTGGGCGGTTTATAATCCTAACCTAACTTTATCGCTTTTGTACAATGTTAAGTCTTTATTTGGTCACTTCATATATGTCCGAAAACAATTTACGCATTTCTTAAATCAAATTTAAATGTGTTTATTCTATAATTATTCATCGAAATTAACATCAACAACACCAACTTTCAACAGTCATGCGTGATTTTCAACCATTATTTATAGATTTTCATTAACAACTTTTTCTTCATGACCGTACAATTTATTAATAAAAAATTGTTCATGGAAGCGGAAGGTTGTTTACTTTTTTCCTATTTTGGTAGAAAATTTTGAGATGAGTAATATCTTCTTATGGGAAATTCGCTTGGCTCCTATAAATAATTCAAAACACTCACTGTGCATTAAAGGAATTTATATACATGCACGGTAAAATAAGGAAACTTCTGCCATATATAAGAAATGTGTCCGATTTTTGCATCGATAATAAAGTAACTTTTATAGCTAAGCACTAATGTTGCAAGACACATTTTACAGAAAAATTTTACTTGAAGTTCATAACCAACACTACCTAAGCGTCAGAAGTTTTCAACAGAATTGGAATCCTGTTGTTTTGCTGCCTCCTGATTTTGTGGTTTATAATTAAAAGTTGTAAATTTTTGCGCAAGAAAAATAAACCACATACCTCATGCGATGTTTTCAGAGATAATCAATTAAAATTCAATTGTAAATTCCTCAAGCATTGATCATCCTAAGGTTTCCCAAAAACAATTTGAAAGATGCCTAAATATTGAAACGCCACAAAAAGATTTAATTCGCACATTGGAAAATTCAGATACATACATACATGTGCGTAATTTTCTTCTTCTTCCTCCTCTGGATAGACAAATTTAATGAGTATATTTTTTTTGAGTTTATTGACATGTTTATAGTAGACAAGAGTGTTTATTTTGCTTTTTTTCTCAACTTTTTGCACTTCAATGAATTCCAGTTTGTTTTGACCTCATGTGAATACGGACTATTTTATTGTTTGTTTTTTATACTGAGAGGAAACTGGAAACTGATATATTTTGATTTAGCTAAAAAAGTATTTGGCGGCTACTGTAATATTTTTGTTCTCAATATTCACGCTATCTAAAGGTATAGGTATAGACATTTTCGCAAAATGTTTGTTGCAAACAAAGCTAAGATTTCTTAAAATGAAATATCGTTGTTCGTTGCAGTAATCCCTGCGATAACTGCCAACCAAAAACAAATGATCTTGAACGCACAGAATCTTCCAGCCACGATTTGATCTGGCGGAGCTAGTATTAGGAACTTAGCGCTCTTAAATATATGGAAGTTGCTTTTTCGGGGAGAAAATGGGTTTTCTGGTACAATTGGATCGAGTGAGAATGACCGTGAACAGATAAAATGGTTAAGAGTATTTTCAGAAGTGATGGGGTTGCTTGCCTATTATTTAGGACACCAGTGTGCCATGGAATAGTTTCGAACGTCCTGGGAAGGATAAAACCGCTCATGTCTCTTGGAGAGTTCTGATGACACGTGGAAAACTATATGGACGTACAGCGACAATGGTCGGGTGACTTACGAAATTGTAACGATAGAAGCAGGTCACACTATCGCGGTATAAACGAGGCGACGATAAGAAACCTGGAAGGAATGGAAGAAGTTTCGGATCGGATAACTGAGATGACACTTGAGGCCGAATGCGAGGCACTGTTGGCAGCGGCACAGTCTTGGATGGACGAAACTTCAATATTGCTATCTTGAAGTTCCTGCTATACGGATGAATCAAAGCTAGAGGACAGATTGGGATTTAAATTGAGTACCTAGGGACTGAGATCTGTTTCCGACTGCCAAAATATAATACGGTTCTGCAGGCGGAGAGGCCATCAGGGCAACAACACCCAAGAGGGCAAGGGAAGGTGACGAATAGTAAGAGGGATATTAACGCCTACTCTGAGAATGAAACGATCCGCATTGTTTAGAGGGAATAAAAGAGTAGACGATTTGGTCCTGAAACTTGGTTAATCCGAAGCCTTTCGAGGTGATGCAATCCTAGATAAGGGTGTGGCTGACGAACGCTCATGTAACACTGTGGAACAACTATGGGGAGAGCCGGATCGTGAAAAAAGAGGCCATTACTGAAAAGAAGTAAGAAGGAGATCATTATAGCTTTCGGTATCATAACGGGACACATAGGACTACGAGCTCACTTATCTAGAATAGTTGCGGCAAGAGATAGCATGTGTAGGGCATGTCGGAAAGATAATGAGACTTTGGAGGGTTTCCTTTGTCATTGCCCAGCTTTCGCGGCTAACATAAAACAGCCCTTATGTGGGGATACAATACCAGATATGAACACTTAGGATTTTGTTAGCATCACGGAATTCCCGTCTTACATTTTTTTTGTGGTTACTTCTTAGTATATAAGGTGCACAACAGTTCGATTACTGGTTTTGATTTATTTAGTGTGGCATAGTGGCATGAGGCGGATTAATATCCAGACCCTCTTTTTCCGTCAAACTATTTTCGCGGAAAGTTTTAGAAATAAGTAAAAGCGTGCTAAGTTCGGCTGGGCCAAATCTTGGGAACCCACCACTATGGATTCTGCTGAAGATTTTTACAAAATAAATTTAGTTGAAGGGCATAATAATATTCTACATACCAAACTTCTGTCAAACCAGCAAAAATTAAAACTTCCAGGAACTGAGCAAGGATACTTAAACGACCGGTTTACATGGGAGTTTTATCAGGTTATACACCGATTTGGACCGTATATCGCACAGTTGTTAGAAGTCGAAAAAGAACACCGAATACAAAATTTAAGCCAAATCGGACACAAAATGGCGGTTTCCAGGGGCTTAAGAATTTAAATCGGGAGATCGGTTTATATGGTAGCTATATCAGGTTATAGACTAATTTGAACCCACCAATATTTAGTATTTGTGCAAAATTTCTAGCGGCTACCTTTACGCGTTCGACCGCTATCGTGATTTCGACAGACATGGACGAACGGACATGGCTAGATCAACTTAGAACGTCGAGACGATCAAGAATATATATACTTTATGAGATCTCAGTCGAATATTTCGAAATGTTACAAGCGGAATGACTAGATCCTATGGTGGTGGATATAAAAAGGCCGTGACTAAGTAGAGTCATAAATACACTTTGGTTATCCATGACAACATGCTGCCAAGCATCCCGGCCTAGTGATTTGGGACTGTGTCTTCCCTATGTTGATGCTGTTCTGTTCTGTCTTTTCGTTGTTTTCCGTTGCCTCGTGGTGGGTTCGGTCATTCGTGGCTTTTGCCGTGTTTATTATTGAGTCGCTGTTACGTTGTATGATCATTCTTGTTTATTTTGGGCATACGTTCTTTGCTGTCGACGAGGTCTCGCATGAAAGGCACCATGGTGCCCGTGGTTTAACTCAAATCGCGAGTAGAGCTAAGCTCGTCGTAGAATTGCGTTTTGTGATGAGTGTCGCGACCCATAGATTGGAAGTAGTTGTCGATAGTACCCCGCTCCTAACCAAGGATGTTAACACATCTAAATACGTGGAATCGAATTGGTACTCATACGTTGGTTACTTCATATAGGGTAGTTGGCTTTATATTCCCACAGGTTTGTGGCGTGTTGAAAAGCATCTGCGTTAAATTCTGCTATTCAATGCACTTAAGATATTTAGATGTTTGGGGTCCCACTCCAATAGCTAAATCAAGTAATATTCTTAGGCATTGTTCTTAATTCCAAGCACAGAAAAAAAGAAAATCGATTCCATAAGGCACTGTGTGCCTTTTGCTCCTCCTCATGATTTACTGCATGTACACTAGGGTGGATCAAACAAGACAGCAGGAGTCGATAGGTTGCCAGCAGAACTATTCAAGACCGGAGGCGACACTCGTATGTGTTTGGCGGTAAATGGAGATAAAGAAAGATGGATGGTATCATCTCCCATAACGTCTTGTACACCCGAGCAAATAAAGACAATTAAGGATGGTCTAAAGTCGGGCAATGCCGAACTTTTGATACCATACACCACTTAGTCTGATTTGTGGCTAAGTATTCGAAATTAAAATTGGCTTAACTTTGAAATGAGGAAAAAATGTGGGAGTTATAGAGGATATCGCTGTTCAAAATTGTTTAAAAAGATCGGTAAATAAATGGGCTTGCAAAAGCCTTCAAAAGGAAAAATCGGGAAATACATATAAATGGGAGCTATATCTAAATCTGAAGTCATTACTATGGAATTCAACAGCCATGCCGGTGGTCATAAGGGAATACTTTGTGCCAAATTTCGTAAGAATCGGTAAAGAAATGACCACATTATTCCAATATTAGTCTAAATCAGGCGAACATTTATATTGGAACTGTATCCAAATCTGAACCGATTTTAAAAAAATCCGGTGGAGTTGGAAAGGAAAGCGTAGGACAAAATTTTGAAAAATGTGTGTGTGTGTGTTTGGGACATTTTTTCGACTATAGAATACTGTGAAACGTTTCGCTTCAACATGTCATACGTTAGCCATAAACAAAGCATTATTGATCGTAATTTACTTTGTTTATTGTAAACCATTTAGCAGCCTCGCTTACGGTAAAAGGGCCTTTCTTTTGTTGTAAAACCAAAAACTCTTTACTGATGATTCGTTTGTTGGAACAAAAATTATTCTGTTGTGTCCCTCCTATTATAAATAAATGTTGAGTATTTGCGCGTATAGGGACGAGGAAGTCGCTGGTGTTCGATAAGAGGTCGATGAGTACCTTAACAGGGGTCATAACCGGGCACTGTGCCATAGGCCACATGGCGCGCATGGGAATACTGCACAATGTCTTCTGTAGGAGTTGCCTCCATGAGGATGAAGAGGTGGCTATTGAGCACTTACTGTGTTCATGTCCGGGTCGGCAGGAACGTAGGCTCTCCTTTCTGGGGAGACGTTTCTTCTGTGATCTGGGTGAACTTGCGAACATACCTCTGGTAGGTCTCCTGAGATTTGCTGAAGGAACAGGATAGTTCCGCCGCGGGGCCCCATAAGCTCCGGGGTAGGTGCATCCGTGCTTGCGTGGGGATGGGCGTTTCTTCACCCCCCGCTCAGTTTCTCCATTCCTCCTGTTTTTTTTTTCTTTTTCTTTTATTCGTGTATAACCTCTAGTCCGAGGTCTGACATCTTGTTTCTCGTCCCTTTCATTCTAGGGTACCACAACGGGCCAAACTGGCCTTCGACTGAACACAACCTAACCTAACCTTTGCGCGTATAGACCAGTAATGGTCAAGAATACTCACACTATTTTACATAATTGTATACGCACACAAGAAAATATTCTCAAGAACTGTAAATAATTGCAATTGTGTGCTCGTCACCGGTATTATGGACACAAATTTTTTTTTGACTGAGCAAAGAAATGTCAATATGTTGAGCATATCGTTCATATCGGAAAGTGAGAGTCTTAGAGTTTCGTACAAATAAGCTGGTATATCTAATAAAAAAAAATCATTATAGCAATATACAAATGGCTGCCAGTTACAAAAAAACACAACAAGAATTTCTAAGGCACATACATTTTTTGATAAATTTACGGGATAAAGAAATATCCATTACTAAGAAGGTATTTTAATGTGCGAAAACAAAAACTCCCATAAGTAATTTTTTGTTTTATTTAGAGCATAACGAATACAACAGATGACAACACAAAACCATAATGGAAATAAATTCAAACCAAACAAATCCATCGAAATAAATCCAAACAAACTTTGAAGGAGTTTGAATTACCATTATCTGCTTGTATCCGTCTGTCTGTTTATCGAAAGCACGCTAACTTTCGAAGAAATAAAGCTAAACGCTTGAAATTTTGGAAACAAATACTTCCTTTAAGTGTAGGTTGGTTGGAATTGTAAATGGACAATATGGGTCCATATTTAGATATAGCTCCCATATAAACCGATTTCCCAATTTTACTTCAAGAGCCTCTAAAGGGCGTAATTCTCCTTTGATTTGCCAGAAATTTTGCCCAAAGACTTTCTGTGACTTCCTCTATGCTAAGTATGGTCTAAAACCTGATATAGCTTTCATATAAACCGATCTCCTAATTATACTTGAGCCTCTAGAGGGCGTAAATTTAATCCGATTTGGTTGAAGTGTTTTGTTATGATTTCCAACAACTGTGCTTAGTATGGTTTAAATCGCTTCATAACCTGATATAGCTGCCAATAATCAGGTCTCGGATTTTGACTTCTTCAGCCTCCAAACGGCGCAATTATTATCCGATTTGGCTGAAATTTTGCACAACGACTTCTCCCATGACCTTCAAATATAGTCTGAATCGGCCCATAACCTCATATAGCTTCTATATAAACCGATCTTCCGATGTTAATTATTGAGTCTCTAGAGGGCGCAATGATTACTCGAATGGCTGTAATTTTATACAACGACTTCTCCTATGACTTTCCACGTACGTGGCAAATATTGTCTGAATCGGTTCATAACCTCGTATAGCTCCCATATAAACCGATCTCCCGATTTTACTGCTTTAGCCCCTATAAGGCGCAATTCTTATCTGATTTGGATGAAATCTTGCACAATGACTTCTATCTACTATGGTCTCCAACATCCAAACCAAGTATGGCCCGAATCGGTCCATAACCTGATAAAGGTCCTGTAGCATAACAATTTTTATCCATTATGTTGTGTTTACCTATGAAATGCAATCCCAAATAACATATTCTATATATCAAGAATGAATGGTATTGTCAAGGTAAAAAACTTCATAGTTGTCACAAATTCTTCTAAGATTTTAAACATCAAAACAAAAAAAACGTACTTTCATCGTAAACAAAGTCTTACGATTTTCACAAAACAAGTTAACTTGTTAAAAAATTTCCTCTATGTGAAATGAACTATTTTTTTGCGTGGATGTCCTGTTAGGGCGTTTTTTGAGTTGGAGTGGTCGCTCCGAAACTTGTCCGTAATATTAGTATCAGATTCATAAACTACTTCCAAATACCTTTTATTTGATACCCACATTGCCTTTATTGACAAAGATGTTCATTTGGGTGGGACGCTCCCCTAAGTTGCTTAACCTATTTTGTTATTAAATCCTTGTTTTTGGTTTACCATCAATTTGCAAACCAAATTTCGACTAAATTGATACATCCATATCCAAGATTGATTTTTAAAAATTAAATCTCCCCCTTACCTCACCCCTTCAAATGTCAAAAAATTAAATACCCTATTTTTACCGTGGGATAAACAAACCACTGTCTGCAACACCTTGACGTTTCTATATAAAATCTCGTTACAAAAAATTTTTTTTGGAATTTTATTTTAATAAAAAATTTGGTTTTCTTTTTTTTTCGCTATATAAAATTCTCACGTTTTGCGCTATATTTATGCTGTTTTGAAATAATTCATACAATCGGATACTGTCCGGCTGCATATCGTCCAAAATTTTGTTGCTATAAATAATATCGTCAAATGAAAGAAGGAAATTTCAAGGCAATAATTTATTACCGCATCTTTGAAGGATTTTTGTTCCCATCTCATAACAAACACCATCTGTAAACATCTTTGTTACCTTTTATGGCTATTAAGGGTATTTAAAATTCGACCTTAACGTAAAGAAGGCCTACACTATATTGCCCGCCTCATTTCTTTCCGTATGAATTTATTGTATTGAAGAAAAAGTACTCAGTCAGTATCAACAGAAAAGTGTTGTTAAGAGGACGTTTTAACGATCTTGTGAAATTTAAAATTTTCGTTCACATGTAAATTCTTGAAAAAGATCTCCGCATATTAACAACCGCAAACAAATTAACCATAATTCACTGTTTACACTTTAGGTAAACAGATTTTGTTGCCACAAAGACCACCAGTAATCATTGGTGCTTTGGAAACGGCGCAAATTTTAGTTAATTTCGGATAATCGTGGTGTTTGGTTAAAAAATATTTCGAGACGGGTCAACTAAAAGACGTTTTGTTAAATAAAAAGAAATTTTAAAGAAAAGAACAGAAATATGATTTGGATAACACATCTAACGCGCAGCCGACCAACCGCAATGCGTTATAGCTACCCACAATTTGTGCACATTGTAAGATATACTCTTTTATATGAAAAAGTAAAATAAAAGCAAAACTAATAAAAATAACAATTAGCATAATTAAATTAATTGAAGTGGAATATAAGAAAGATCTCATCATCAATGGTTCGATGCCCCTTGAGTTTGTTCTTATAATTAAATCAATGGATCATCATGCTTACCATTGTAATGACCATAATTTTGAGCTATTATTTTGTACACAGAACAAAGTACTTATTGTGATGCTGACGAAAAATGTGGATAAACTATCCGCCAGTAACAGGCAGGAGGTTATGGATAATTCTTTTGTAACATTTGACTGGGAAGCCTTGGATGAAAGTACTGCAGAAGTGGTTCCTCCAATTTAAAAGAGGAATTGGAATAAGTTTTGGCATACATTCTATTGCGCTATCCCTTGTAGAGCGGAAGAGAAAGGGGATAATGATCGATAGTCAAGCAGGTTACGAATGCCCTTGACGACTCGGTTCAGTCTGTATATCAAACTAAGGAGCAAACAGTGACCGCCTTGTTGGTTTGGTTGCTCTAAGGAAAGATTTTAAATCATCCTTCAAATGGTGAAAGCCACAAGAGCACTATAGAACATGGACATCAACGACTAAGTTAAGAAAATACCGGATGAAATTCTATAGTCCCGTGGAAGGTACATCATAGGCCTCTAGGCTATGAAAAATCCAAGCCATCACACCTATTATGGTAGTTTACATTCCAAAGTGAGAGAAACCAATGGACAATATCCTCACCGGAAACTAGAAGTAGTCTAGTATACAAATTTCCCGCGAAACTCCTCAACGAACAGCGCAAAGTGGGATAGAAACGAAAAAAAAGGTAAAAAATCTGCCTTTGGAGAACGGATAGAGTAACTTTTTGAAATTTAGAATGGTTAGGGCTAAGGTGCTGACGAAATCATGTAATCCATGTTCGACCGGGCGCCTCCCGGCAGCCACTTCAGCATTTCGAAACGTTTAACGGGTTGTCAAATCTTCATTTTTCCAATGAATGTCAGTGGTATGAATGAAAACAAGGAAACAATATGAATTTTCTGAAAACGAAAATTCAAATTGAAAAAATGTTAAGAAAAAAACAGATGGAGATGTCCTTTAATAACAGAAAAAAAGTAAAAAAGCGTTAAGTTCGGCCGGGCTGAACTTTGGATACTCAATACCTCGGGTATATATGTAAACCACCTTTCGTCGAAATCCGGTGAAAAATGCATACCTTATGCCCCATAGCAGCTATATTGAAATATGTTTCGATTTGGACCAAATACTAATAAGTAATTGTCATTGTTCAATTGTGTAAAACAAAATATCAAGCTTTTTAGTAGCTATATCTAAAAAACAGCCGATCTGAAACTTATGCGACACGGATGTCGAAAAGCCTAACAAATTTCAGTGAAATCGGATGATAAATACGCCTGGACCAAATCGGGACCGATCTCTGCCATATTGCTGAAGTATGCCGAGGGCCTTAACTTAACTCACTGTCCCAAATTACGGCGACTTCAGACAACAAATGCGCGTTTTATGGGCCCAAAGCCTTAAATCGAGAGATCGGTCTATTAGCAGCTATATACAAATCTGTACCGATCTGTGCCATATTGCTGAAGTATGTCGAGGGGCTTAACTTAACTCACTGTCCCAAATTTCGGCGACATCAGACAACAAATGCGCCTTTTATGGGCCCAAAGCCTTAAATCGAGAGATCGATCTATTAGCAGCTATATACAAATCTGTACCGATCTGAGCCAAATTGAAGAAGAATGTCGAAGGGCCTAACTTAACTCACTGTCCCAAATTTAGTTGACATCGGACAATAAATGCGCCTTTTATGGGCCCAAAATCTAAAATCGAGATATCGGTCTATATGACAGCTATATTCAAATCTAGACCTATCTGGGCAAAATTAAAGAGAAATGTCGAAGACCCTAACACAACTCACTGTCCCAAATTTCGGCGTCATCGGATAATAAATGTGGCTTTTGGGCCCAAGACCCTAAATCGGCGGATCGGTCTATATGACAGCTATATCCAAATCTGGACCGATCTGGGCCACATTGAAGAAGGATGTCGAAGGGTCTAACACAACTCACTGTCCCAAATGTCAGCGAAATCGGATAATAAATGTGGCTTTTAGGGGCCTAAGACCCTAATTCGGCGGATAGGTCTATATGGGGGCTATATCAAGATATAGTCCGATATAACCCATCTTCGAATTTAACCTTCTTATGGACCAAAAAAGAATCTGTGCAAAGTTTCAGCTCAATATCTCTATTTTTAAAGACTATAGCGTGATTTCAACAGACAGACGGACGGACATGGCTAGATCGTCTTAGATTTTTACGCTGATCAAGAATATATATACTATAGGGTCGGAAATGGATATTTCGATGTGTTGCTAATGGAATGACAACATGAATATACCCCCATCCTACTGTCAATGGTGTAGTACATATAACATTCGTTCAAGTTGACATGTGATGTAAAATTTTACTTAAAACGCATAACCATTATGAGAGCTTCGCGATTTAAAGAAGTTGAAACTTTTGATCGCCCAAATTATGCTTAACTCAGACACAATGTACTCAATAATCTCCAACAAATGCATACCTGTGACAAAATTTTTCCGCGTCACGTTGCACATTGGGTTAAAATCGTAAAAAAAACTAGTAAAATCTGAAATTTTAAATGGTTAGAGCCGGGGTGTAAACGAGATCATGTGCAAAATCGTGCAAGGCCCTAGGTGGAGCGGGCGCCTCTTGGTAGGTCCCTAAATTTGCTCACATGGTTATTTCGAAAATTTGTTCGGATTGGCAAATCTTCTTTTTTAGCTTGATTTCCAAAATTAAGAAATCCCAATAGAGATATCTATTTAATTTTTGATTTTTTTGATATAAGTGACAAGACAAAATTATTGCAAGTTTCCCAAAATTTGATAATGTGTTACTTGTCGAGAAAAGCGTTGTGCAAAATTTTGGCAAGATTGGTCAAAAAATGCTCTTGCAGTGGCTGTAGAAGTGAAAAGCAAGCGAAATACATAAATGAGAGCTATATCTAAATCTGAACCGATTTCTATAAAATTCATCTATAATGTCGAAAAGCAAGAGAAAATCCTTCCTGCGATATTCGAGAGAATATATAGATTGGTCAATAAATGCGCTTGCAGTGGCTCTAGGTGCTAAAATCGGATATATATATTTATGAGAGCTATATCTAAATCCGATCCGATTTCCATGAAATTCACCAGTATTATCGAGAGTCTTTAGAAAATCCTTCCTGCCAAATTTCGACTAACAAATGACCATTTTATTGCATTATTACTGCAAATCGGACGAACACATATATGGGAGCTATATCCAAATCTGAACCGATTTCTATGAATTCACCCGTATTATCGGGAGTCATAAGAAAATCCTTCCTGCCAAATTTTGACAAAATCGGTTAACTAATGACCATTTTATTGCAGTATTACTCCAAATCGGACGAACATATATATGGGAGCTATGTCCAAATCTGAACCGATTTTCTCCAATTTCAATAGGCTTCGTCTCTAGACCGAAAAACAATCCCTACGCCAAATTTGAAGACGATCGGATGCAAATTGCGACCTGTACTTTTTACACAAAATAACATGGACAGACAGACGGACATAGCTAAATCGAATCGGAAATGATTTTGAGTCGATCGGTATACTTATCAATTGGACTATCTCTCTTCCTTTTGGGTGTTACAAACTAATTCACTAAGTTATAATACCCTGTACCACAGTAGTGGTGTAGGGTATAAAAAACATAAAATTCAGAAAAATGGATGAACTCTTTATTTGAATCGATAGTACAGTCCATATAATTCAATGTTTGAAGATTATTTCATGCAAATGTTGACCGTGACTGCGCCTCAAATGGCCCATCCGCTTAGTCCAATTTTGGAATGCTCTTTCCAATATTCGGCAGGTTCTCACAAATATATGCTTATATGTTGTCTTCCAATGCGTCAATTGACGCGGGCTTGTCTGTTATATGAGCTTACCAACGCACCACAAAAAATAGTCTAAAGGCGTTAAATCGCACGATCTAGGCGGCCAATTAACTGATTCCGAACGTGAAAAAGAATGTTCACCGAACTCGGCTCCCAATAAGTCCATTAGAAAAAATTTTCAGCGGTGGTTTTCCCCTCCTAATGCTGGCAACATTTGTGAGGTACTATGCCATGTAAAACTGCTCTCCAAAGAGGTGTCGCACTCGGTTCGGACTCGGCTATAAAAAGAAGGTCCCTTATCATTGAGCTTAAACTTCAATCGGACAGCACTAATAGATATATGTGAAGTTTGCCCTTGTTCCTTAGTGGAATGTTCATGGGCAAATTTTGCAATTTTTGTATAGAAACATATACCGCATATTTGGTTTGTAGAACATTTGGTAGGTTAAGGTCTGGTTTGGTAGGATTTTTCTTAAATTTTGGAAATAATTTTTTCAGTGGCAGCACTGTATATGGGGTGTTTTATTGCTATTTTACACATTGCAGTAAGGAATAACGGAGATACTTCACACAAACAATGAGTGCTGTCCATAAATGCCTCACAAATGTCGCCAGCACTAGGAGGGATTCTCGCCGGGATTGTTTTATTACTCATCTGAAAATATCTGCCAAATGTCACCAAAATCGGTTCAGATTTTGATATTTTTCCCAATCCCACTGTGTGTTGCAGATTTCTCAGTGAACAGTTCAACCATGGTTCTGGGTGCTGGGCTTTACAGATTTCCCAGAGAATTTTAGAACAAACGATCTAGCAATACTAGAAACTAACTTACACTCTAAAAAATTCTGCTGAAATTGGGACAGTAGTAATTCTTGGCTAAAAAGTAAACATTTTTTGCTGTTTATAGGTGGTAAAAAGGTGGTAATGGGCCTGGTGAACACATCCCTCTAGCAAAATGAAATCCGAAGGGTCACTGTGGGTGGTCACTAATTCCAGGCTCTGAAAGCTCCATTCTGAACTTGAGTTTGCTTTTGTTGGCTAGAACAGAAGTTTTACTCATCGTGTTTGTCATGCTAAAGGTTTTAAGTAATGGTTTATGCAGTAGCTATAAGGACGTCGAAGATGAGAAAACTATAGAATATCTAGTTTGTTTGTCTCCCGCCCTAATAATCTGAAAGTGCTCCACTTTAGGTCTGTCTTAATTAAAGGATATGAATATTCGCAATTTTTTGGGTTTTCTTAAGCGATCTGGCTGGTTCAACGGTAGGAACTAGAAAGTATTGTTCCTTCTCCGTAATATATAGTCCTCTGGAAACCCTTGATGCAACAGAGCTATAAAACCAATCGATGTTTGCTGTTTGGAACAGGGTTGTACAAAAATTACTCTTCGAAATATTCTTCTTAGCTCATAACAAAATTTAATATCATGGTCGGTGCAGCTATAAAATCTGCCTATATAAGCTATAAGCACATATTCATGACCTGCTAGTCCCTTTCTCCTCTAGGGAAACCTATAAATAATCCTCCAGGAATCTTAATATTTTTTTTGTTATGCTTGATTGCACTACTGCTTTGCATGCAAGGGAAAATATTGAAGACAAGTAAAGGCGTGCTAAGTTCGGCCGGGCCGAATCCTATATACCATCTACCATGGATCGTATTTGGCGAGTTCTTTTCCCGGCATCTCTTTTTAGGCAAAAAAAGGACAAAAGAAAAGATTTGATCTGCTGTCAAGATATGGTCCGATTCGGACCACAATTAAATTATATGCTAGAGACCTGTGTAAAATGTCTACCAATACGAATAAGTATTGCGCCCTTTGGGTGCTCAAGAAGTAAAATAGAGAGATCGATTTATATGGGGAGCTGTATCAGGCTATAGGCCAATTCAGACCATAATAAACACGTATGTTGATGGTCATGAGAGGATCCGTGGTAGAAAATTTCTGGCAAATCGGATAATAATTGCGACCTCTAGAGGCTCAAGAAGGCAAGATCCCAGATCGGTTTATATGTCATCTATATCAGATTATGAACCGATTTGAACCTTATTTGGCACTTATTTGTTGGAAGTCATAATGAAATATGTCATGCAAAATTTCAGCCAAATCGGATAAGAATTGTGCCCTATAGAGGCTCAAGAAGTCAAGATTCAAGATCGGTTTATATGGCAGCTAAATCAGGTTATGGACCGATTTGAACCATACTTGTCACAGTTGTTGGATATCATAACAAAACACGTCGTGCAAAATTTCATTCCAATCGGATAAGAATTGCGTCCTATAGGGGCTCAAGAAGTCAAGACCCAAGATCGGTTTATATGGGAGCTATATCAAAACATGGATCGATATGGCCCATTTACAATCCCAACCGGCATACACTAATAAGAAGTATTTGTGCAAAATGTCAAGGGGCTAGCTTTACTCCTTGGAAAGTTAGCGTGTTTCGACAGACTGACGGACTTGGCTAGATCTACAAATAATGTCACGACGATCAAGAATATGCATACTTTATGGGGTCTCAGACGATTATTTCGAGTACTTACAAACAGAATGACGAAATTAGTATACCCCCATCCTATGGTGGAGGGTATAATATTTATTTTTTTAAGTGTATTATGAATTATGAAAATACATGCATACATATTTTATTTTATTCTGCAAAGAAAGTTCATTTCAAGAGTACGCAAAAATCTGTATTTTCGTTGACAAAAGCAAAACCATTGGACATTTCTTTGCTCTCGGGCCAACTGATGAGATCTATGGCATTGAGGTGCCTTCTCCACCACATACCACCTTTCACTGTCCTCAAAAGAGCAAAACGAGAAAACAGAAATGTTCTGAATTAGATCTGGATAAAAAATGATAATGTTGAAGAAGCTTTAGTTTGTGACCAGAGAGTGTACGCGCTGGTCACATACGATAAAATCGTTGCGTTGTCGCTTTGTTCGCCCAATCTTTGGGGTGTTGCTTTTTGTTTTAAATTTATTTTAATTAAATAATTTGTGGGTGGACCAAGTTTTTCACGCCGTGCGAATGTGTTTTGAAATTCCTCACTAGTGTTCGGCTTGAGTTGGTTGATTGGTGCAGTGCAAAGACTTAAAAGGGGCACTTTATCGTAATGCCTGGTTGGATAACATATGTAAAAAAGCGGCGTCCCGAACAGCAGCAACATAGACATTGCTGTCATCATCACATTATTATCTTAGTAAGTGCCATCGTACCATTCGGCTCTGTGGGACCGCTGGGGCTGCCAGTATGAGGGGGACATCATAGCGCACATGATACGATCGATGACGTGAAACCAAGTGCTTCAAAAACACATTCCATTTCGAAAAATCCTTCAATACTAAAAATTGACATTTCTAATATGTGTGTAAATAAGCTGGCTATTTTTGTATAATCTACGCAATGTGACGATACTTTTATCGTGAAAAACTATTAAATGCTTAAATGAAGTGACAACTGTTTTGAGAATTTCGCACAGATTTTTTCAATGTTTTAGTGTCGCGTTATTGGCCAAAATGGACAAAAGAAGAAAAGTGTTTGCAAAATTAAACCATTTCCAAAATTGGTTTTACGTACAAAGAAATCTACCTATTGACCGAATATCATTGGCTATGCAGAACAACAGGGGACTTATATATGTCGTGGGGTCCCATATCACACGCGAGACACATCCACAATAGTGGCATCAAACCCAGTCCAGTAGGAATTGAGGCGGCTGCATCTACCGCAACGAGGGTTGAGCCAGAACTTCTCTGGCGTGCCAAGGGAGGCGTACCTCTTTAGATGCTATGGATGGCTGTTGGTCTCTAATAAGGACATTCACACTCATACGGTGTTCGATCTAGAGGTTCTCCCTTATAGCGCTGAACCTCTTGCACTGGATCCAACGTATATCTCTGGGCGGTGATTGGGTATACCCATAGTGGTGATTTGGATGATACTGCTTAGACAACTTGATGTTGTTCTTGTAGCAGTGTGTTGTGTTCTATCTCTCGTCTGCTTGATTCTGTTGAATTTCCACATCCAGTAACTCTGCGACTTTGGTGGGGGCGTCTGAGTCGAGTGGATCTAGCTGGACAATAAAACGGGTGACGTGTGTCGTTTGGTCCCAGGTCACAATCGGGACACACATCCTGCATGTTGGCATCAAGTCTTGCTCCGTAGGAGTTGAGGCAGCTGCATCTGCCAGATCGTAATTGAGCCAGAACTACTTTGGTTTGCCGGGGGAGGTAAATTTCTTCAGGTGCAATAAGAGACGGTCGTTCTCCAAGGCCCATATTCGCCCAGTAGCTATTCACCGCATCTGCTACCATGTCTGCATGAATGTTGTCTAGACCCGCTTGATATGCCGCTTCATATAGAGGTTCTCTCTTGTAGCGTTGAACTTCTCGCTCTAGATCATATTGATCCACCCTAAGTCTTCTGGGCAATGGATACCCGTCCATAAGATAATGAATTTGATGGTCCCTGCGATAACAGCCCAGATGGTATTGCTTGGAGAACATGTTGTTATGTCTTTGCACGGCTAGAATCTTCGTCTCCCGATAGAGGTGGTCCACATGAGAAATGAGGAGACAGCCCGTCGCATTTCGGAGGGCGGCATTCTTACAGATTTGAACATATTATTTTACTGCGTGTCACACAGCTGACGGGACCACAAGCAACGTACAATTGCTTTGTACGTGGTCAACAAGGTTCTTTTTTCAGCACTCCAAGAGACTTGAGGACCTTGCTTCTACTTTCGACCTCATGTGTTAAAGTTGTCCAATTTGACACCAAGTATTTTGTGACACTTGACTATCACATTCAACTCATTATTCATGTGTCTTTGTCTCCAGGGGGAGGGGGAGACAGTACGTCGCAGTTCGTAGATCAGTGTTCTTGCAGGTCTAGATCTTATTCCACAGCGTGTTGCTCAGCTGGCGCTGCATATTTTACCTCATACAGGCACTGCATATTTTACCAACGATCTGTCAATTAATTTGTATGCAGCCAACAAGGTTTCTTTGTAAGCATCTCATATTCTGCCGGGAAGTGACGTGAAAATCTTGAATCTACTTCTGATATCATCAACTCGAGGCCCTGAAACCATTATCGTACAAATTGCCCGCATATGATTGGAACTCGATGCCGCCTGAAGGAAGCATTATAGAGGATAGGTAGAGGTTAAACAGTATCAGAAATAACACTCCACTTTGGGGAAATCCCTCTTATACACTTAAAAGCTTCGACTTCTTATACCACCCGCTTACGACTGGCGGCTACACAAATAATTCACAATTAAATGCTTCAGTCATGACTGGAGAAACGTATTGGCAATGTCCTCTAAGAGAGTGGCATGGCCGATCGTCTTGAAAGGTCTACAGTCACGAGTCATCGGCCGTTTTATACAGCCAGACCGGGTTGAGACTACGGATGATATATGTGGTGATGGCATAAAAAACAGACGGCGTGTTATGTATTTGCTAGATTCATGTTGCTGCTCAGCAAATATAAATTTTCAAACGGGGCTCGGAAATAATTATGCCCCAAGTATCTTGGCTACTGGCGAGGAAACGAAAATCGGTCTGACTATTCTTCTTTGTTCGAATCCTTTGAAAGCTTTAGTAACGGGAACTATGACATAGCTCAGAGACTGGTTGAAGACTAAGGTGGGGTACTCAACTAGCATTACATCCAGATTCTTCGCATCATTGCCAAGAATCGGTCCGGACCTAGCGCCTTGGACGACTTGGCAATGCGGACGGCATTTATAACTTTGTCTGCGGTTAATTTGTGATGGTTGTTCATTGGTTTGGAGACCACGAATACGATGAATGGCTCTGGCAGCTCCAGTGTAAGCCGCAGGAGTGAGCGAAACGAAACACAATGATGAACTTTTATCTGGCTAATTTCTTCTAAGCTGCCACACGAACCTACAGCTTAACGAGCTGCCTTCCAGGATTAAAATAGTTGGATGATTAAAAACTCGATCCGTCAATACCTTGCGGATCCATTCAAAACCGAAAGAATCTTGAAGATGACATACAACTGGGATAGACCTAGGTGTGTAAATCTTTAACCAAAGAAAACTGAAATCTGCCTATTAGCGAAGTAGCCTAAGTGGACCAACTCGAGGCGCCACGTTTGCTACACAGAGCAATGTTGGGCACTAGTAAGCTGGCCGTATGCTCGAAAATACCAGGATAGTTCATTTGTGTTTGAAAATCGTAACCGAACACTACGACAAAATTTTTTGCCAAATGGGACATGCTTCCAGGGGCTCCAGACGTGAAATCGAGGGATCGGTTTATATGAGAGTTATTCAGGTTATAGACCCATTTGAACTGTACTTGGCACAGTTGTTGGATGTTGTAATAGAACACACTACGGAATGTTGAGAGGATAAACAAGTAAAAGCGTGCTAAGTTCGGCCGGGCCGAATCTTATATACCCTCCACCATGGATCGCATTTGTCGAGTTCTTTTCCCGGCATTTCTTCTTAGGCAAAACAAGTTATAGTCCGATTCGGGGCTCAAGAAGCAAAATCGGGATATCGGTTTATATGGGAACTGTGTCAAGCTGTAGATCGATTCAGACCATATTGCACACGTATGTTGAAGGCCATGGGAGAAGCCGTTGTACAAAATCTGTGCCAAATCGGATGAGAATTGCCCTCTCTAGAGGCTCAAGAACTCAAGATCCCAGATCGGTTTAAATGACAGCTATACCAGGGTATGAATCGATTTGGACCATACTTCGCATAAATGTTGGAAGTGATACCAAAACACCACGTGCAAAATTACAGCCAAATCGGATGGGAATTGCGCCTTCTAAAAGCTCAAGAAATCAAGACCCAAGATCGGTTTTTATAGCAGCTATATCAGATTATGGACCGATTTGAACCATACTTCGCACAGTTGTTGGAATTGATATCAAAACACTATGTGCCAAATTTCAAATTTCAAAATTTAGAATTGCGCCCTCTAGAGGCTCAAGAAATCAAGACCCAAGATATCAGATTATGGACCCATTTGGATTACACTTCGCACAGTTGTTGGAAGTGATATCAAAACACTATGTGCAAAATTTCATTCAAATCGGATAAGAATTCCGCCTTCTAAAAGCTCAAGAAGTCAAGACCCAGGATCGGTTTATAGGGCAGCTATACCATGTTATGGACCGATTTGAACCATATTTAGCACAGATGTTGGAAGTGATATTAAAACACTATGTGCAAAATTTCATTCAAATCGGGCGAGAATTGCGCCCTCTAGAGGCTCAAGAAGTCAAGACCCAAGATGAACCTATTTGTCCCATTTACAATCATATAGACCGATCTGCCGATAAATGGTCTGAAGCCCATAAAAGCTTTATTTATTACCCGACTTTGTTGACATTTTAAAGTTATCGAATTTTCACTGGATTGTGACGAAAGGGGATTTACATATATACCCTAGGTGGCGGGTATCCAAAGTTCGGCCCGGCCGAACTTAATGCCCTTTTACTTGTTTTTTATTCGATTTCGCTAAAATTTGAAGCAGTGAGTTATTTTAAACCTCCCGACATCGGACCTAAATATGGTTCAGATCGGACTATATTCAGGTATAGCTGCCATATAGACTGATCTCCCGATAAACCGATATGCCGATTAAGGGTCTGACGTCCACAAAAGCTTTAATTATTACCCGCCATCTGACCCATATATTGAAAAGATCGGACGATATTTAGATATAGCAGTCATATCGATATGCCGATTAAGGGTCTGAAGCCCATAAAAGCTGCATTTATTGCCCGATTTCGTTGAAATTTTAAATAGTGAGTTATTGGGTTGCCCAAAAAGTAATTGCGGATTTTTTAAAAGAAAGTAAATGCATTTTTAATAAAACTTTGAATGAACTTTAATCAAATATACTTTTTTTTACACTTTTTTTCTAAAGCAAGCTAAAAGTAACAGCTGATAACTGACAGAAGAAAGAATGCAATTACAGAGTCACAAGCTGTGAAAAAATTTGTCAACGCCGACTATATGAAAAATCCGCAATTACTTTTTGGGCAACCCAATATTTAAGGCATCCGAAACAAATATGATATATTTGCTTCCATTTCAAATTTCCTTGCTCATCGGGATACAGTGTACTTTTCTCCGAATCTTTTGTGTTTTACTTTCTATTCTTGTTATTATTGTTGTTCCTATTGTACATATTTTTCACTTAGGCACTAGTAGTGGTGGTGGATGTGGTCGTGGTGCCCCGCATACCATATGCGTTGATTGTTGTTTTTCTTCTTGTTTTTTTTTTTTAATTATACACTTCACTCGCGTATTGGCCCCTAATTTTATGATTTAACACAGTTTATATATTGCGCCATAAATTTAAAACTAATATTTGTTTATTTAACTTTTATTATTGCCCACCTTTTTTAGCAACGTCATTCACAGCCTGAATTTGAGACGAATCATTTGAATGGGCAACATTTGGAACAGAACAAACGTCACAGCAGCTCTTCCCGCCCGCTATCAGAAGCGAACTCAGAGTTGAGTTGTGAACTGTTGACGAATCAATCGCCGAATTGCAAATCAAATATTGAATTATCAACGTTGAGCAATGGGCAAATAACAACAAATACCACCGAAAGCAAGCAGCGACCGGAAAGTTTAAATTCATTAAAAGCCAACAGTTGTCAGCAGCAATTGAGAGAGCATCATGAGGTTGGCGAAACAAGAGAACGTAAACGCCAGCTGCCCAAACATCAAAGACCGCTGACTAGATATTTACCTATATTTTCACCGGATTTGGATTTAAGGCAGCACATAGAATCGGCGGGTCATCAAATAGCTTTGTGTCCGCATGTCTTTGTGGATGCTCATAGTTGTAGGGGGTAAGATGAAAGACGTTTTGATGACGAAACAAGCAGTTTTTACGAAATTTCTTTATTTTAGTTACCTTCACAAGTTGGGCGCCACTTTTCATGGTTGGTCGAAGCGTTGGTTTGTATTGGATCGCCAACGCAGTGCCTTTATCTATTACTCAGACAAATTGGAGCGTAAACCTAGAGGAGGAGCCTATTTTTCGGTAATTTTAAGTGTTTTCAAAAAGAAATTTTGTTCTCATGTCTGTTATTCTTTTTTTTTTTGACAGACCATTGAAGAAGTCTATTTGGATCATTTGAATATATCCAAGAGTGGCCGTCCCCATTGTACCCTCATTGTCAAAACGCAGAAACGCATGTATCAATTGCTGGCAGCTTCAGATGCTGCAGCCAGAATATGGATTGATGCCATAATAACCGGAGCTCAAGGCAACCTAGACTACTAGTATTATCCTTAATGTTCTTATTTTATTTCTATTGTAGTTTTTTTTTTTAATTTTTTAAGTTACATTTTTAGTTAGTTAACAATTAAACTGTAAGTGCTCGACCAAAGGAAAAGTAATTTCGTATACATATATACGTCAAAACATAGTTTAAAAATACTTTTGTATTTGTATTTTACATCTATAGATGTAATGCAAGGTTTTATCATATATAAATATCGATATATTTTTTTATAAAATAATGTAAATATACACATAACGGAAAATATAACGTAAAAATGATTATGTTTTTGCTTTAAATATTGCATTTGGGAAGCCTTAGTTTAGGTTAAACAACAGCTGATATGTGTGTGTGTGTGCGTGTGTGTGTGTACAAAACATAGCTCAAATCCCATGATCTGTGCACAAAACACAGCTCATTCGCTATGATCTATGCAATCTATTGTGAATGGTCATTGACAGCTGGGCAAACATGTTTGGCATTTGTCTTCTTTTGAGTCTAAACCCAATCAAAGAGTCAGCGTCAAGTTGTTTTGCATTAATTTTATTATGTTGCCACCAATTTTCAGAGAATTTCACTAAAAATATGGTAAACTAACAAGAAAAAAAGAACATGTTTACAAAATTGCATATGTTTGTGTGTTAAATTTACAAAAAAACAAAAATACGCAAAATCTTTTAAGTGATATTATGGCAACACAGATGCATTTTTGTGTACTTCGAAGTTATTAAAAAGTGTAAAATCTACAATAGGTAAACAACATCTATACCACAAGTCTGGTTGTTGCTGTTTCATCCCTCAATTGACTCCAGGCTCAGCGTCTTTTATTTGGTTTGGCCGCTAGCGATTTTTTTCGACTCTGACTTTTGACTCTTTCGCCTCTTCATTCTATACTTTTGTAATTCGGCCTTTGGAACTTTGTACGTACCATAATGTTTGTTAGCGTACTAAAAAATTTGTGCAAATTTGCACAAATTGTTATTGAAAGTACTTTATTTGCCAGCAGAAGAGAGCTGGTGAGTGCGTGGGGACAAGCTAAATTTTGAGAGTTTGGTAATTGAGAGCTTGCAAATTTCTACTTGATATTTTTTCCCAGCAGAAATTTACTTATTTGCATTAATTCAAATAAGTAGCAACGAAGACTTTATACACTTTTAATGTAGCTTTTTATAAATCATCGATTTAAACATTTGGGTTCTTAAATATTGAAAGTTCCCTTTTAATAAAGAAATATATAATTGCTCCTGTTCCTTATTGGAATGTTCATGGGCAAAATTTGCAATTTGCATATATAATTCACAATAGAGATATTTTGAACGGTTTTACTCGTTCACGAATGCGGTAATTCGGCCCCTGATATGTGTGTTCGCGCACTTAAAAGTTTGTGTAAATTTGCACAAATTGTTACTGGAAGTCATTTGCGTACTTTGTTTGCAACTAGAAGAGAGCTTGCACATTTCTACTGGAGCTTTTTTCCCAACAGAATCTTGAACAGCTGGTTTATGAAAACTGGCTGTTAAATTCAAATAAATAGCAAAAAAGAGGAAAGGCCTAAACAGAATGAGCGCGTTAAGGAGTTAAACAAATTTTAACTTTGATGATCAAAAACACTATTTCAATTATGGCAACGCCGAATGAGGCGCGGTTTCAAGCGTCAAAGTTGAAAATTTTTTAACTTTTCCGCGTTGCTTTTGAGGGATTTGTGTACAGAGTTGCATTTTTGGTGGCCACCTTAGCGCAGAGGTTAGCATATCCGCCTATGACGCTGGACGCCTGGGTTCGAATCCGGGCGTGACCAACAGAAAAAACAAAAAGAAAAACAACATTTGTGAGTTAAATAAAATGAGGCCCTTGACATTGAGTTCAAACTTGAATCGGACTGCATTCATTGATATGTGAGAAGTTTGCCCCTGTTCCTTAGTGGAATGTTTATGGGCAAAAATTAGCAATTTGTTGCATTTTGCAATGCGACGCTCAAAGCCAAACACATTCTGTTTTGGCCTGGAAAAGTACGCTTGATACTAGGGAACTTTATTGTTGTTGTAGCCAATTTGCTTGTGGAGGTGGCGATCCTGGCAAAGCTCTTATAGATGAGCATGCGCGTTCTGGTCCACAGGACCGATCGCTGCAAGAACATTATGGCCATTGGTTTTTAAAAGGCGCCTCGCCTTGTCATATCGATCATCATAGGAACTCCTTATTTAAGCAAGAATCGGTGCTGCCCTCTCACTAAGACGCCGCTCGATGCCGCTGATTGTCCGTGACAGCCGTTGCAGCTACTTCATATGAAGCATCCGCAACCTGCGGAAGGTGGAATTTCTTAGAATAATAGCGGAGGACCTCACGGTCCTAAACATACGTGGACAGTCAGGCGGCGCGGAAGTCTCTTCGCTATGCCAGGTGAGATCAAGACTGTATAGAAGATGCAACGACTTAATCGAACCATGGAAAAGGCTGCCAGGCTCTGTTGGGTTCCGGGCCATCAAAAAGTGGCAACGAAACGGCCGACGAGCTTGCCAGTGGTTCGCTGATAAGCGCCGATTGTACTATGGCATCAGTGAGCTCTTCATTGTGCCGCGCATTAGGCTGTAAGTTGCAGGATAGTGAAGACCCTGTGTTACTGAGTATTTCCTGAAACAGGATATCGCCTATCCTGGGGCTGAGAAAGCATGGCATCGGACTGCTGTTGCTGTTGTTGTAGCCACATTGCATGTGGAGCTTGCGTTATCGTCAAGCTGCTATAGGTGAGCAAGCTCGTTTCGGTCCAAAGGATCGATCGCCGCGGAAACAGGGTGGCCATTGGTTATTTAAAGACGCTAATAACTCGCCCTGTCCTATCGAGCGTCATAGGCACTCAGTATTTGTGCAAGAGCCGGTGCCGTCCGACCTCTCACTTCAACTCTCCGCTCGATACCGCTGATTGTCCGCGATTGCTGTTGCAGCTACTCCGCCCGGTAGCTCGCAGCTAAGCTTCTCGTGACAGCAATGACGATCACACAGATCGGACCTCAATGTTCAAGCCTGTGTGGTGCTCACAGTTATCCCGCGCCGGGACTTCGGACGGCTGATTGGTCATTGCAAAGTCAGGTTCTTGATGTTGCGATGGACGCAGGGAGCGGTAGAGTTCTGTAGGTTTTGTAATGACGAGCAGGCATCGGAGTTGGACGGAGTGACACCTTTTATGTCACTGCCACGCAATTGCGGATAAACTCCTAGCACTTTGTCCTCTCGTAGGTTTTGCTGGTTGGTCATACTTTATATCCCCGGATCGCCTGGTTTCTATTTTTTCTTATGCGTTTTCCGTTTCTCTGTCGTTTCTGCTGTCTTTCACCTTATTGGGGTCTATTCCCTTTCTGCATTTCTCCATCTTCTCTGTTACCTTTAGCTAGGCGAACACTATTGACATAAGATCTTCGTGTGAAGTTGCTAGAAACCGAGGTCGCTTTTCGCTTGCTCTCCAACCTAATCTAACCTAAAGGGGTTTTTAGACGTATGTTTATCTATCTGCCCGCCCTTTTTTGGTGTTGATCTTTTTGATATCGATGATTTGATTTATGCTCAATTGGTTTGTCATCGTAATGAATGGAATTATTGTTTACATACAGCGCCAATGCCAGACGCTCGACTTCTTCCCATTTTTAGTAGATGTCGCCTTCTTCAAGGTGGTTGTCTTTGCTTAGTTGCCAGCACTTAATTTTCATTCACTGTCAATGACATTCAATGCATAGTTAACAAGTCTTTTTGAATAATCATACATTGTTGCCAGATGTCGTTAGGACAAATCTTTCAGTAAACTTTCACTTTTTGGGGTGCGAAGAAACAAATGTGTTGTGATTGTTATTTCACTTTTTTTTTTGAAAACTGAATCGTTGCTTAAAAATATAACCAAGTTTTTTCAATGCCTTCATTAATTTGAAGAAAACATAACACCTGCTGAAAGTTATCGATTGTATTTAGAAGCTTACGGATTTTGTCTTAGCTACTTTGCCATACTCTGTAGCTTTTTTCATAACACACATTAAAGAGACCGGTAGATGAAATTAAAAGAGTATATTCATAGCCAAAACTAAGAATAAAATGCAAAGGCTCTCTAGGAGAGAGAAAAATGAGAATACTCCTTCTCTCTCTTCGAATCCAGCGTAGTTTATTGAATGCGCCTAATAGCTTACTTTGCAAAATTTCTGTTCGCATTTTACTGTTTCGCCTCGGATTGCTTGCTTCGCGTTGCATTCGCGCGGCGCGTGGCATCATTTTAAAACAAATTTATATACAACATAAAGTAAAACACACAGCTACAACCAACCAATCGTGCAATCAAACAACCAACAAACAAACCATACAACATAGTATGTGAGTGAGTGTAAGTGTGCAAGTCCCCCAAAAGCAAGAAGTGCGAGTGTTGTGTGCCTGCGTTTGTTTTTGGTGGGTGTGAGTGTTCAATTATACATACATACATACATATATGTATTGGTGGAAAATACTTAAAAAATTTGTACAACTGACATATAAATCTAAAGTAACGCATTCAAATAAATGGAATCAAATTGTGCCGTTTTGGCAGAGAAAAGGAATTGCCAATTTTTGTCCCAAAAAACGAGTTACAAATAAAGGACGCATAGTGAAATCTTATACACCAACAACAGAAGACCATCGAAAATTGTCTTTTTTTAGGTTTTCCTCACGAATTGTGCTAATAATCGATTAGTTTTTTGTCTTACTTACTTTGCGGTGATGAATGAAAAACTAGTGCCTCAAAAAAAAGTTACAATTATACATACTAGTATTGCAGTAGTCACGTCACATACGTGCAAACTCATACGATTCCCCATATAAATGTTGAAATGAAGATACGCATACATTGATTGATATAAGTTCGCGCGAGTATGAGTGTGGATATGAGTGGATACCAAAGGGGTTCCTTCCTTGCATAAAGCTATCTCTGTGATTGTGTGGGTGTGTGTGCGTGCACGGGATTTAATGCATTTTTATGGAACACAAAAATTTATTGAAGTTTTTTTTGTTTGAATACCTCAATTGTTCGCCTTTTGTTGTGATTTCTGTTGTTTTTGTCGTTTGTATTACTCCTGCTACCTGATTTTGGGGAAACCGTTTTTTATACAGTTAAAAGTGAATTAATTTCCTTTGGTGCTGCTTTGAAATCAACAATGAAAACTATGTCGCTCTTTTCTCAATCTCTGTTATTCCCCAAAAGGTTTGCTCTCACTCTCTATGTCTGCTACACACTCTCTCTTTTAATATAGCTGCTGGTGTGTTTGCGTCAGAGTTGCCGTTGTGAGCTTTAAAGGTTATTTAAAATAAAATAAAATGTAATAAAATAAAATAACATGTAATAATATAAAATAATATAAAATAAAATAAAATGAAATAAAATGAAATAAAATAAAATAAAATAAAATAAAATAAAATAAAATAAAATAAAATAAAATAAAATAAAATAAAATAAAATAAAATAAAATAAAATAAAATAAAATAAAATAAAATAAAATAAAATAAAATAAAATAAAATAAAATAAAATAAAATAAAATAAAATAAAATAAAATAAAATAAAATAAAATAAAATAAAATAAAATAAAATAAAATAAAATAAAATAAAATAAAATAAAATAAAATAAAATAAAAATGAAATAAAATAAAATAAAATGAAATAAAATTTATTTGTCCAGCTAAAACCAATATAGGGTTTGTTTTTGTTTCTATTTAGAATAGAAAGCAATATAAAAACAACTTTAAAAAGTTTAGGGCAAAATGTGGTTGCGATTAATGCTTTGGGCAGGCTACAGACATTACGATTTCGAAGCTAACAAAGCTCCATCATCAGTCTTCTTTGCCACAAAAAGATAACATGCGTCCACCACCCAATGGTAGAAGCATGCCTTTGAGACGAACATTCACGCAAAAAAATTTCGTTTGACATAAAGGACACTTTCGCCAAGTAAACATTTTTCTGAAAAACGTTGTACTTTCTTTACGACAAAAGTACATGTTTTTGCCATGAATTCTTGCAATTGTGACAAATATGAAGTTTTTTAACCTGACAATACCTTTCATTATTGATATATAAAACATGTTATACGGAGTTTCAATTAGTTTTTCTTTGTTTATAAATTAATTTAACGTCAAACGTTTAAAATGGATTGTGCATATTGAAAAGGTTTGATTCAAACTCAAATTTTTACGAATTATATGCAGATCTTAGTTTATATGGATGTTATTATACACAATTATATTAAATGTATTCCATTTTCGCACAACTCCATTATGGTTTTTTATTATGATCTGCTATATTCGTTATGCTATAAATAAAACAAAAAGTAGTTGTTGTTGTTTCCGCACATTTAAATACCCACTTACCAAACAATGTATGTGCCTAAGAAATTCTTGTAGTATTTTCTTGTACCTGGCAACCATTTGTGTGTTGCTCCAATTATTTTTATCATTGGACCTTTGTATCGAAACTTTAAAAATTGTCACTTTCCAAGTACTGACTGATCTATGCTCAGTCAAAACAAAAAAGGAATAAATGTTGTGTGCGAGAATGTGTCTACACCTGTGACGAGCACACAATTACAATTATTTGCAAGCCTATGCGTCTGCTTGGGGTTATTTTCTTGTGTGCGTACAATAAATGGAGCAACAGATTGAGTATTTTTGCCAACCATAGGTTATACGCTGAAATACTCATTCTTTCTCTCTAGTAGGAGAGACACAAGAGTATAATTATTGGTCCAGTACACGAGGCCACGGAGGCCACCGTAGCGCAGAGGTTAGCATGTCCGCCTATGACGCTGAAAGCCTGGGTTCGTATCCTGGAGAGACCATCAGAAAAAAATTTTCAGCGGTGGTTTTCCCCTCGTAATGCTGGCAACATTTGTGAGGTACAATGCCATGTAAAACTTCTTTCCAAAGAGGTGTCACACTGCGGCAAGCCGTTCGGACTCGGCTATAAAAAGGAGGCCCCTTATCATTGAGCTTAAAACTTGAATCGGAATGCACTCATTGATATATGACGGTTACGATAAACAAAGTAAGTTACGTTCAATAATACTACGTTTATGGTTATCGCTTAATATGTTGAAGTGAAACGTTACACTAATATTAAAATTAATAAAAGCAAATATTATTTTTTGTCGTAAAAATTTGCCAAACGTTTTATTTGTTTGCGTGTTGGGTCATAACAGGGCACCTTTCTTCGAGCGCAGTAAGAAAGGTACACCACCATCCGCCAATATCACTAACTCAAAAAGAGCATCTAGCATCATCAACACACACAATGCCAAAATAACGAACTCTATATTGGTTGTGGCTAGACAAATAAATCCAACAACAAAATGAAAAAACCAAAATAAAGTAGCACAAACACATATAAAATAAATAAACTAAAATAAAAAAAATAATAAATTAAAATAAAAAGAAAAAAAAAATAAAATCATATTTTTATTTTCTAATAAATAAATATGCATATTTATTAATTTAATTAAAATTACATATTTTTTATTTAACTAAAATGGTCACTTTGTTGTTTTAGCTCATATTTTGGATTTTATTTCAAAATTATTTTATTCACATTTAAAATTTTTCAGATTTTCTTAGTCCAATAAAATTTTATTAAATTATAATTTAAACTCTTTAGACCTTAGTTCAGTAAATAAAAAATCCTTTTTTTATTTGTCCCAACGTTTTGTCAATTCGTCAAAAATTGACAAAACTTTGGGACAAATTAAATAAAAAGGAGTTTTTAATTATGGAACTTAGATTGAGAGAGCTTAAAATATAAATTAATATTATTTTGTTTTTGTTTTGCTTTATCTAATTGTTTATTTATTATTTTATTTTAATTTATTTTATCTTATTTTATTTTATTTTTTTTTATTTTATTTAATTTAATTTATTTTTTTTTTATTTTACTTTGTTTTGATATTATTTATTTTTATTTTTCATACTTTTATTTGTTTTATTTCATTTTCAATAAATTTTATTTTAAATAGCCCTGCCGTGCCGTTTTTTGTGGCAACACTTATAGTGTGCGAATTCAGTACCTCTCCAACAATCACCGTCATAACCAACAGCGAGCTGATTTTTTTTTTCAATATTTGTTTTGTGTATGAGAGGAGCTTCGTGTTGTCGTTAGCCCGAAGCGTAAAGTTGCTCCAAATTCATAGATACGCTTAGAGTAGAGTAAACTTTCCGTTAAAATGTATGTTTATTTAGATATGTGTGTGTGTGTTTAAGGCAGTGTGCATTATTTGTGCGTTTTTATTCATTGGTGTTTTTCTTCAATTAATGGTTATTTGAGCACTATGTTATCGACACTTCACATATGAGTGGCCCGCTCTCTCGCTCTCTCTCTCTCTCTTTCGCTCACTTTCATTCTACTCTTATAGCTTCGGTTGTTTGTTTTGCCTGTGAGACTACCAGCCAGCGCAATAGCTATGATTGCTGCAGTTGCAGTGTGCGTTTGGAAAAAACGGGATATTTTATTATACTGAAATTCCCAACAAACAAGGTATAGTGTCATCTCTCTTACCCTTATTGCCAAGCAAATGGTAAATGTTGTGCAAAAACAGATAACCATAAACGAAAGTATTGCCAACATCAAAAAATTTAATTTTTCTCATTGGCCTCCTTTTGTTAAGTCAGTCGTTCGTTGTACGTATTAGTTGATATCCTGATTTTATGTTATTCTTTTTTGGGCCGTACTTTCGTTACCATTTACTGTTAGCACATAAACTTTTTCATGCAAACACACACACACTTACTCCTACATATACACAAATATTAATGCCCGTAAGGAATGAGAGAGAGCGAAAGAGCCTGAAATAGTACATTAAGTCAACAACAAAAATAAGAACAATGAAAAAGCTTCTTCCGAACGCATTCCTTCATATATTAAAACCTTTCAAAGGGCACAGTGGGAAGAATAAAAAAAACTTTTAGTGGAATTTTAAATCTTATACTAAGATGAAAAAGTATTAATGGAATATAACATAATCAACACTGAAATGTATAAAAGACCATTTAAATAACTATGTTGAGTGTCGCTTATGAGAGCTAAGGGTGTTAGGATTTTCTCCAGCCTCGCAAGAACAATGTTTTGCAGTGCATTTAAGCTTTGTTAATCTTTACACAAAGGCATCGCATGGTAGTTTTTATTCGTTAGATTTTTGGAAAAATGTTGTTACTTTTGAAAAGATAAATTGAAAAATTTTTTTTCGATGTGAATACTGATATGATTCTCTTTGTTTTTTTTGCTTCGTGACTTAAAAATGGATGAGCCGACTTTTATATAATGTTCACACAATTTCCAAATGAGCCAACGTTGAAAATCAGATGCATTGGATGCAACCTAAGGGAAATATTTCACCCAAAACCTCACAAAGCTGACAAGCAATACGTTCATGGTATTGGGAGTAGAATACATTTTTCACATGCAAATTGGTGACCAAGTGTCGGGGAGTCGCTATACCCCTCGAGAATACTCAAGTGGACAAGTAAGCTCATCAGGACAATATGGGATAGAATGAAGAGCATTTGGAATTAGAGCTTCAATCTGATATTCAGATTTGGGCCCATTTCATAGCATGACCACAAATGAAGATTTGATACCCCGAAAAATTTTTTGAAATGCAAAGGTTACCAACCTATGGCCTTGAAATTGCACACAATCTCACTAATACTTCAGCTCTAACCACTTAAAATTTCAAAGAGATATCTTCACACATTCTAACACGGCATATATTTTACTAGTTTTTTTTTCGATTTTGATGTGCTTCCGGAGCTAATACCTTAGACAACACTTGAGGTTAGGGCGAGACTTTGCTGCTAGCGGAACAATCTTGGATCAATGGAACTTTGGTATTGCCATCTGGAAGTTCCTGCTACACAAATGGATCAAAGCTAGAGGACAGAGTGGGCCTGGGGATCTACATTGAGAACCCAGAGACTGAGATCTATTTCCGATTGCCTGACCATAATACGCTCTTCAGGCGGAGATCCGGGGTATCACGGTATGCGTGAGGTGGTATGGTGCTAACTCAAAGACGTCGAGCTTGAACATCTTAACGGACAGCAAACAGGCCATCTGAGCAATAATAACCTGGACAGTAAGGTCACGAACATTCTTGGATTGTTAGAAGGAGATTAACGCCTTCTCTGAGCATCACATTGTTTGGGTTCCTGGCCATTGCGGAATAAGGGTAGATGATTTGGCAGTGATGGCCAGAGTACCGACGTCAATAAACTTGGTTAATACGAAGCTTACAGAACCAAGAATGGCTAAAAATCATATTCCATACTTTGTTTCGTTCACACAATAGCTGTCCAGTAGGCCACCGTAGTGCAGAGGTTGGTATGTCTGCCTATGACGCCGAACGGCTGGGTTCGAATCCTGGCGAGAACATCAGAAAAAATTCCCTCTTAATGCAGATGACATTTGTGAGGTACTATGGCATGCATAGAAGCATTGTAAAAACTTCTCCCCAAAGCTACACCTCCTTGGGCAGTGCGGCATACAGTTTGAACTTGGCTACAAAAAGGAGATCACTTATCATTCAGCTTAAAGCTTAAATCGGACAGCACTCATTGATATGTAAGAAGTTTGCCCCAGTTCCTTAACGGAATGTTCATGGGCAAATTTGCATTTGCAGTTCGTCAGATGCCAATCCGATGAACTTTTATATTTGGGCATATTCAGAGAGCAAGTTGAGAATTTAACAATATGCGAATATAGATGAGCTGAAAAAGGCCATTGTAAGGCACATTACATTCGCAAAGGTCATATGCAAATGGTCATACCGAGCAATAGTGAATGGATTCTGAAATTTAGATTACTTCCTGTTGTTTGAATCAACAAAAAATATTATCACATAAAATATATGTGTCATTTAAATTGGTAACACTTTGTGTCAGCTACTATGTATATGCTATCTTTCATACGATATGAGCTATAATGGCTATAGTGGTCACAATTTTTGATTAAAATCGCTTCAGATTTAGGTATAGCTCCCACATATATGTGTTGCTGGATTTTCACTTCTAGAGCCTTTGCAAGCGTATTTATCACCCGACAAATTTTAATATACAGTTGCGGTCAAAAAAATAGTACCAATATAAATTTTTCAATACAATTGGCAGTTTCATTCCATATAACCAAACCCTTCATATTTTTGTTTCAACTATTTCGTTTAAGTTTAAGGTTTGCACATCAGTGGATTTTGATGGGGGTTTACAACAAAACATATTTGTTAGCTTTTTGAAAAAAAAATTAATAATCAAGCGTCAAAATAATAGCAACTCATATAACGGATTGGCCGAAAATTATATTGGTAAAATAGAAACAGAAACCAATTGGGGTGATTTAATTAGAATTTGGAACAATGAACAATTTTTGATATTTGGTGACGTGTCCCTTCTATGTAGTGACAGCAAGATTTTGGCATATTTCTTAGGAAAAAGAGTTCTAGATACCCTATACTACATTTCAATGGCTTTTATTTTTTTGTTGATCTTTCGAATACTCCCCTTACTTAATTTCTTCACAAATTTTTATCGAGTTTAAATGATGTGATTTTCTGGCCACTTTATGGCACTTTTTGGATTGTCCGCAAGCCACATTGTATTTTTGCCAGTAGGTTTAGGACAAGTGACCTGTTGGAGGACCCAAACCAGCGGCATGTCACAGGAGGCGTATGGTAGTAAAATGTTCTCAAGAATGATGACGGGTCGGGTTGTATCAATGATATTTCTAACCCAATATATTGGTCCAAAACTTTGGTACACGAAAACTTTTCCCATACCATTATACTGATATGCAGTTTTTTTTGTGTAGGAGGTCTTTTCAACAACCATCGCGAGCAAATAACTTTCCGCTATTTTTATGGAGGCACTCTACATGAGCTTTAACAAAAGTCAATCCTTTGGAAAGAAGTGACAACTTTCTTGGACTATACGAACTCAAATTGGTGCTCCGGAGTAAACGGCGTATTGCAATAATGTGGTCATTTAGTAATCAATTCTCAAAAAATTTGACACGAAGGATTCTCTTATGAGTCTTCTGATAACTGATGGATTTCAGGAAAATCTGTTCAGATTAAGATATAGCCCGAGTATATATGTCTCCCGATTTTCATTTTAAAATTTTTTCAAACGCATTTATCAACCGACCTTCTCAAAATTTTACACAAAAATGTCTTCTTCTTTCTTTGGTCGAAATTCTCCTTTCCAAATTTATGCTGATTTTAGTCTGGATGATTGAGCCAGCATACAATGTGGTGTAGCCCGTTCATACTTGTTTTCATTCGATTTGGGCCACAGTAGCCACAACTTTGCTCCAATGTTTAAAGAAATTTTTGATTTTGTAATATATCTGAAAAATTTCATCGAAATAGGAACAGATTCATACAATATATAAAGCTCGCATATATAACGTTCATTCGATATCCGCTTTTATTAATACAGCAGTCGCAATTTTTGTACCATCTTAACAAATTTTTGACCGAATTGTTCTTTTTCGATCATAAGGTGTGTAGAATCTAAATCTGATCAGGTTTACATATAGCGTCTGTTTGTTATGCTCTCGCATTTGTATAAAAGTGATTGGTATACTCGGAGAAGTAGGGTGTTATTTAGTTGCAGTAGTTCCGTTCCGTTTCAGCTCAGCTCAACTTTTGCTTGCAGGGCAATAACATCCCAAAATGTATTTTAAATTTTTAAATTGCTTTTTGCCAACCCACTGTGCACTGTCCCTGGCTTCGTCATCACTACTACAATCCGCCTTTCTTCAACATTGCCGTCATCATCGTACTAGTCGTCATCCGTGTAGTCATCGTAGTCGTTGTTGTTGTCGTCGTCGTCGTCTTTCTCGTCCTCCTCGTTTGTGTGTAAAGTGAAATGACAAAAAAAGTATTTTGTAGCATCGACGAAACAATAACCAAAAAGCAAAACGGAAAAAATGATTTACACAAGAAAAGTGTTGTAAGACGAGCAGCCGCGTGAGAGCGCTAAACTCAGGACGAGAAACTGGGAAAGAGAGTGTGAGAGTGTAAGAGAGAATGAGAGTAGCAAACTAAAAAATCGATGGATACTCCAACCGTTGGTCACACAAAATTTTCTTGTTCCCTTCGCACAACAACCCAATTTACTAAAATAAAATAAAAATTTTAAAAATTTTCTTTACAGTTAATAGAAATATTAATAGAAATACTTTGCTGCATAGCAAAGAGCATAGAAATCAAAATGTAATGGCTTTAATCGAGAAGAAAAAGATATATAACTGTGAAATATTATTTAAAAAAATCCCAAATAATAGTTTAAGTGATACCTACCAAACTACCAACACAAGAGATAAAAAAACAAGTAAAAAAGCAAAAAAATCGGGTTTCTTAGCAAAAAATTAATAATACATACATACAAATGGAATACAAGTTAAACAAATAACCAAGAAGCAATGCGTTTATTGACCACCGAAATATAACAACGAGGCTCATTTTTCCCCCAAAAAAAAGTTCATTTTTACCAAACGAAAGGAAAAAAAACATACATCAGAAAGCAAATTTAACCAAACAAAGAAAATTAACAATAACGTTTCTCTCACTGTCGTTCCATCCCCCGCCCCCACAACATTGCCATAAAATCATCAGCATTCTGTAATGTCTCATTAAAAAAAAAAGAAAAACCTAAATTATTTTTTAAAATCCTGTGAAATTTCTGTGTGTACTTAGAGCGAATGAAACTCCAGAGCCAAGTTTATCCCTAAAACAAAAAGAACCACCACATTACCACGAATACCACCACTAAAGCCCTCGGCATAAAATCATCACCAAGGCCGCAATTACAGTTCATGGATTAGGAGCAAGCCAAGGAGGAGACGGAGGTGAAAAACATAAAACAGTAACAGCAACAAAACACATGTAATGAAGAAGCCACCACAATTCGGATATACTTCATCTTCATCTCAGGTAATTGTTTGCCTTATTTTAAATGTGTGTATGATAATATGTTGCAGTGAATGTGTGTGTGCGTGTATGTGTAAGTCTTTCACTTAGTTTCACCCAATTTTATGTTCTCTCTCTTCACTTTGTCATCTTACTCTACCCACCTCCTCCAACATACAAATCTCACACACACACACACTAACACAGCATAATCAAAACGATGTTGATGATGACGACGACGACGAAGAACAAGACGACTACGACTACGACAACGAAGAGGTTAATACCCTTTTCGTAGAGGTCCCCAAAAAGTGCATTGATATACTAAATACACACTACGTACGTACATACATGTGTCTTGGAGCAGCTGCATGCATTTTTTCCCAGTCATACATGTGTATGCGAGTATTTTTGTGTATGGCAATGCTCGTAGTGCGGTTTCTACTGTCGTATTAGTTGCTGTAGCAGGTTGCTTACTATTGTGCTGTAGTAGAATATACTTTTTTGTGTTTCGATTGTGAATACTAGGCACTTAGCCAATGTTGTGTGGTTGGCATCTGCTAATGGAAGACAAAAGAAACATCAAATCGTTAGATGAACTAAATATGTATTTGGTGACTTTTAAAAAATTAGCTCCAAAATACTAATTAGAAAATTTATCTAACAAAATATTCCTAAGCAGAGAATTATGTTTTGTAGATTTGTATTTTATTTTGTTAATATTTCATCTTGCATATGAAACCAGTAGCGTATGAGTAATGGATCAGGGAAAGGTGATATTAACATAACGTATACGCCCTATGGCTATGAAAACTCAAGTGCAGATCAAAATGATTGAAAAAAAAAAACAAAATGTTGAAGTTTTTAGAATTACCAGCAAGTTTTGATTACTTTGTTTGGGAGAAAATTCAATTCATAATATTTTCTTTTTGTTTTCCCTTAAGTTTTATTTATTCTTCATCGCACGAAAGTTTTTTCACATTATTTACTAAACTTAATGTAGATTTTAAATAGGTTCATTTGACAGATTAGCTCTATAGAACTGTCAAAAAAAGCTATTTTAAGGGTTCATTAAGTTTTGTGAATAATGCCGTTAGTCTTTAAGGTAGATCTTCTGGTGGTATGGCTATATATACTACACCATTACTGTGGTACAAGGTATTATAACTTTGTGTGTAACTCCCAGAAGGTAGAAGGATAGATCCAAACCGTTTTTCTGTCCATATTAGTTAGTATACAAAGAACTGATGGCAATTTTCATCCGATCACATTTAGATTTGGCAATGACATTTAATTTTTTTTTTTATTTTTTTGAAACTTGCCACAAATGTTGGTCTTGTATGTTGGGCGCGAGATCAGATGGGTTTTATGTTTAAGTTACTAAAAACTACCATTTAGTACTAATAAGTAAAGATTTTAAATGGCGAACGGAACGATTTTAAAACTTGGTGCAAATTAAAGGGCATCTCTAAAAATTTTTAAAATATCCTTCTGGATTAATGATGGAAGTTTTTTTACTATGAAAAGGAAAACCAGTGATCACAAAACTCTATCTACAGTGGGACGCGTTTCGTCCTTGATTAGGGGACTTACTCAACCTCATAAGGTGTGGAGGCTTCAGGGGCCATGCATTAGTAGGTCGTACTTACATCGAATATACCGCGAAAACGTGATTACGATGTAAGTAAGACACTCACCAAGTTTGACTCCTCTCACACTAGCTGTTCTTTTCCTCCGCTTATGGTTTTTCCTTATAGTGATGGACTTGTTTTCCACACGACTACTAGCTTCCACGGCATGCAAATGCAAATTGCAAATTTGCCCATGAACATTTCACTAAGGAACAGGGCCAAACTTCTCACATATCAATGAGTGTTGTTCAATTCAGGTTTTTTAAGCTCAATGATAAGGGGCCAAATTTTAATAGCCGAGTCTGAACGGCATGCCGCAGTGCGACACCTTTGTGGGGAAGTATTTACATGATGCCATACCAAATGGTACAGTACCTCCCAAATGTCGCTAACATTAAGAGGGGATAACCACCCCTGAAATTTCTCATGATGTTCTCGCCAGGATTCGAACTCAGAAGCTCAGCGTCATAGGCGGATATGCTAACCTCTGCGCTACATATTATTTGTACATCTGTTGGAAGTTGTAGCTATTGTTTAGCGTTCAACGCCATCAATCGAACGCTAGACAACAGCAACGGCTCTCGCTCCGTGTATTCAGGATCAAATCCTGATCGGTCTTTGTCGAGCTTTATTTTTAATTTTTTTAGGGCAAATATTTATTTCATAATTTTTCGTTTGTTTCTTTTTCGAGCCGAGCTTAATGATTGAAGTTTCTTTTTGCAATGGAATAGAAAAGTCATTGATCACAACGTACCAACCGCATGTGGGACTCGTTTTGTCCTTGGTTAGTTTATTAAGCTTGGTTCGAAAGAAAACTTACTTTTTCTTACTTTAATTGGCTATGACAGAATATTTGTTCCACTAGCCGAACGTAGAATAGCTTTCCAAGCGCCTCGATCTTCTGCGCTCATTCTAAAATCTCTGGCACCAAGTTTCGAGGTGTCTCCCACAACTTGATCTTTCCATCGGTCTTTTGGTCTTCCCGGTTTGCGTGTACCACCGTGTTTGCCTTCAAAAGACTTCTCTGTTGGAGCTTCGTCATCCATTCCGACAACATGATCTAGGCGACGCAGCCTTTGTATTTTGTATTTTGATGCGTGTAACTATGCTATTGTCGTCATACAGCTCGTGGTTCATACTCGCCTATATTCTCCATTAACGCAAACTGGTCCATATATTTTACGAAGAATCTTTCTCTCCAAGCACTGCCTCATCGGGTAGTATCAGTGTCTTGTATAGTGTATTCTTCGTCTGTCGAGAGGTGGCCTTGTTTCTAAACTGCTTACTTAATCCAAGGTAGCATCTGTTTGTCAGTATTATTCTTCGCTTCATCTCAAAACTGGTGTCATTCGTTTCGGTTACGGCGGTGCCGAGGTAGATAAAGTTACTGACTGTCTCAATGTTGTGGTTCTCAACTTTCTCCATTTTCTTTATCTGCTCGATTGTGCAAGGCTTTTTGGGAGTTGAAACCATCCATTTCGTCTTAACTCCATTTACTGCCAGACCCATTTTCACTGACACTTTTGATTCTTCTACTTCTACTACTTCCGGTGACCGACCTATAATATCGATGTCGTCGGCATAGGCGAGTAGTATGTGTTCTCTTGTGATTAGTGTGCTATATCTATTCACATCTGCATCTCGTATAATTTTCTCCAGCAGGATATTAAAGAGATCATACGATAGGCTGTCTCCTTATCTGAAACCTCGTTAGGTATTAAATGGTCCGGAGAGATATTTTCCTATTCTTACTGAGGAACGCGTATCAGCAAGTGTCATCCTGCAGAGTCTTATTAATTTTGATACCGAACTCGCTCGAAAGAAAAACAAACGAAAAATAATAAAATAAAATGACAAGCAAAAAATTGAAAATAAAAACAATTTTGCCGAACTTGGGATACCCACCACCATGGTTTCATCCTATTTCATTATAACTCCTCTACTATAGCCATAGTTATATCTAAATAGGGGCTGGTCAGGGTCGTATTTTATTCTGGTAACGAGATACAAGTTACAGTTTCAGCGAAATCAGGCAATAAATCCGCTTTTTATGGGATTAAGACCCTACATTGGAAGATCGGTCTATATTACAACTATATCTATATAGTCTGATCTGATACACATTTGGGTGGGATGTCGGGAGGCTAACTATTTAAAATTTTAACGAAATCGGGTAATAAATAAAGATTTTATGGGCTTCATACCCTCTATCGCCAGATAGCAGCACTAATAGGAAGTATTTAAGCAAAGTTTCAAGCGCCTAGCTTCCCTACAGGAAATGTGTAGTCAATTGCACCAAATAATTAGTAACCTGCCACCGGACTTATAATTCTTAATTCTTTTAAAAAAAATCGCTTAATTATTTTTAAAAATTTCCTTATCCGTTAAATATTTTTGCTAACTAATGTTATCTACCTTAAAAATACTTGCAAAGTATTCTCATCCTTTTCGAACTGTCCCAGGACCTATCCAACGGTGTTAGAATGGTGGCAATTCGTCACCTCGAGCGACAAACCCTTATAAAAGTGATAGGTTTTTTTCCATCGAAAGAGACGAGAACTGGGAGCGGTCCCTGTCACCAGAGGGCCTATCCCGTGACTGGTTTTGGACCGGTCACATTTCCCGGAGGGTTTATTCCTTCGAAAGTCAGTATTACCAATGTTTTGTCACAATCCAGATCACCTCATAGGATTATCAAAATTTTTCCGCCGTTTTACTGTTGCACAATACTGCGCACTCTTTGGCCACGCCATTAACTCGGACCGCGTTGCCTAAAAAGGTTTTTTGATGCCAGTTTGCTGACCCTTTCGTTTGACTTTCATTTCGTTATTTAGCCTCAATCAGTATGTTAAAAACATACCATTTCCAAAACCACACCAACGTGTGATGGCTTGTTTTACTCCAATTTCTATATTAATCAGAGTCGAGTAATTTCCACATGGTCAACTAGAAACGACCTAGACGACCTGGGGCTCTAAGTCTATGTTTCCAATAGGACATTGGTAAGTCTGCACAGAGAAAATTCTTAATAGGTCCTGTCGATCGATGTACGCTAAAGGTTGTATTGAGGCTATGTGTTCCTTGAATCTTATCCCACCTGCTCTCTGCTTGTCTAAGATAGTGCTTCAAGATGTCAGTTTTAAATACTCCCTTTCGGCGTTAAGACTGACACCTTCTGGAGTTTGTTAAAAGAGTATACAGCAGCTTTAACTACTCCCAGCGGCATTGGGATTGGTACTTTCTGGAGTTTCTTAGAGGAGGATATAGCAGTTTTAATTACTCCCAGACCACCTAACTTATCAAGTCTTTTCTTGCGCTTTCCCACAAGTCTTGAGTTGACTATATTCGATCTCATTGCTAGGAGTGTCGCTTGTCTATACGTGAAAATTCCTTCAGAGTACGATGTGTGGCAATGCTAAAGTGCGGTTCATGATGTAAAGATCTATCTGTAAAATGTGCACCATCGTGTTGTGAGCTTTAGTAGGACAGGTGCGTATTGCCCCTGTTACTCCTATGCATACAGATGACTGTATGCTATAAAGTTTCTTTTATGTGGTCCTATGTTTCATAGCAGGCGACCACACAAGTGCTCCATATGCGATTATCGGCCTGATATACTGGTGTGCATTCAACCACCTAAGGATGAAACTGGAGCGGCTACCAAATACTTTGCGATACCTATAAATGGATTTCTGCAATGGTTTTCTTATGGGCGCGATGTTCCATGTTATATTTCCATGATAGTTTAGAAACCAGAATCACACCCAGATATTTTGTATAATCCGTTTAGAATATCTTTCTCTTTGAGAGTTTGCACATTTAGTTCTTGTGGTGAACAACACTATCCCCCAGGTTCACTCTATTTCCCCAGGTGCTCTCCCAGTTCACTACAAGTGGCCCATTCCCACAGGGCGTCTTTCATGATATCACTCAACACGAAGGGAAACCAACGAGGGAAGAGTATCACCACAACGTTTTAGATGTGACAATATATTCGGAAAATCTAATCGATGAGTTTCCGGATTGGAGGGTCTCCATGCAGCCCTCCTTCTCTGATCACAGCTATATTGGGTTTAGAATAGCATGGCCAGCGCCGAATCCGATAAGCTTCCGTTATAAGTTAAAAACCAACTGGACAAAATTCGGAAGACTACTCAGAAGAAGTTTTGGGCAAAATAATTTAGATGACCAAGAAAACCCCTGAACGACCAGGTAGATTAGCAACATAACAGAGCATGTCGTAAGAAAGCGGAGGTTTATTAGAAAGTTTATTACACATGTCTCAAGGAATACAATAAGATTATCAGAGCGTCGAAACGTGCCTCCTGGAAACTTTTCTGCGAACAGATCGATAGCGTTAATGACGCCGTCAAAATGTAAAAGTTCCTCTCCAAAGCGAATTCCAAACTGAAACGTTAGTAGACGACATGGGACTGAAAGCAAAGACAACGGAGGGCATATTGAGGCTTTTGATGATAACACATTTTTCACTGGATACGAGGGAACTCACGGAGACACTGGAATCTTGGAATATTAAGGTTGTTCATGGATTTATTATTACGGAATTTATGGTAAAGGAAGCTTTGTGGAGCTTCAAACCATTTAAGTCACCTGGACCTGATAGAATATTTCCGAAAGCCTGGCAGGAGGCAAGGTTGGTATTTATACCCAAGCCAGGCAAAGCGAGTTATGCGACACCAAAGGCCTACAGATCTATAGGCATTACGTCCTTTCAATTCAAAACCATGGAACGTAATGTAAATACTATAATCAAGAGTAGGACATCCAGCGAGCTGTTCAAATACAAACAGCATGACTATGTTAAGGGAAGGTCGGTGAAGACGGCCCTGCACGAAGGTGTGCATAAAATAGAAGAACCTTTCGATGCTAAGAAGTAAACGTTGACGGAATGCATTGACATCGAGGGGGGCGGACCGAAATACTGATCCAATCCCTAGACCAGTACCGAATGGACCCGGTCCTTAGAGACTGGATAAATCATATGCTTAAAAAACAGGTGGATAAATTGTGGGTCCCTTGACATAAATATAAAGGAAGACGTGGCACAGGGCCCACCAGGGGGCATTTTATCGCCAATTCTATGGGTGACCACCATAAATAACCAATAAGGGATGTTGACTTAGAAAGGATTTGAGCCAGTATGCTACGCAGACGATGTTATTATGCTTCTAAGGAATAAGGAACCGAATCAGTTATGCAGAAGAGCGGAAAAGGGTCTTGCACACGCCTGGGCTAAACCTAAGGGCCTCAATGTTAACGATCTTATTATGCTTCTAAGGAATAAGGAACCGAATCAGCTACGCAGAAAGGCGGAAAGGGTCTTGCACACGCCTGGGCTAAACCTAAGCTCCTCAATGTTAACCCAGAGAAGACTAAAATCTACCTATTCACAAGGAAGGCAAGATGGTCCAATTTGACGCACCACGTTTCCTCAATAGAATGATTTCAATATCAGACAAGGTCAAATACTTAGGAGTGATCTTGGACAGGAAACTGAATAGCAAGTGTCACATCCAGGTGCGTACCGAAAAGGCTCCCAGATGTTGGGCACTATGTAGACGAGTCGTAGGCTCGAAATGGGGCCTGAATCCGAGGATAGTCCACTGGCTCTACAGGAGCTTGATTAGACCAATACTTACTTACGCCTCAGTAGTTTGGTGGACTGCTATGGAGAAAAAGTGCAACATAAGGACCATATAACAGGTTCAGAGAACATGTTGTTTTGGCATAGGCGAAGCAACGCCAACTCGAGCACTGGAGACTCTAGATATCCGACCCATAGACATACACACATTGTGGATGGCAGACACTTCGGTTATGAGACTTAAAGCAATGGAAGAATTAATAGAGGATAGGAACAGATCAAACCATCGCGGTATAATCGAGGCGACGATAGGTTATCTCTTCCGTTATTTACAAGTTCTCTATCGGCGTCTCGATTATCCCTCGATGGTATGACATGTTCATATCCTCTATTTCATATCCTCCTTCATATGTACTTATCTGTACCTCATATATACTTAATCCGTATGTATATGGATCGGATGTCTTCCTCTTCAACGTCGTTTACCATACAACTGAGGCGCATGTTATTAGTCCAATCACGCTTCCTTAAAGCCCAAGAACTATACTCGGAGTCAGGCTCCATTCCGCCTATATAGTTACCAACATCTGTGAGCTCTCAGAGAACCCTTCTGCACCTACCTGCTGCGACTAAGCTTTTTGTTCTAGAACCTCCCAAGAATTTGAAATCGTGGGATATCGAAATTGTTCGGGAAACGTGTCTCTTCCAATCAGCAAATCTTCGTATTTCTTATAATCAAGCAGATTTCGCTATTACCTGAATTAAAGTTCAAACCTTTGCTCTCATTTGCTATCTGTAAGACCTTTTCGAGCTTATGCATAGGTTTTTTGGATTCCTACCCTTTTGAAGTATTATAGCGTAGTGACAATAAAATGCCACTCTGTAGCGTAACCTATGCCACTCCTTTCCTTGTCCTTATGTCATGGGACTCACAATTGATTCACCTCTTTTCTAATATTAGGCTTATTATCCGATATTGGTCTAAAGATTGAAAAAGCGTGTTGGTCCTTAAATTGTTAAAAGCTCCCTCGATCGTGATGTGATTACACACCGACAGCATAAACATCTTGGCATGGGGACATACTTCTAATAGCATTTTTAGAATATCTCATGCTCAACCTTGTGCAAGGTGGGTTCCAGCGAACTCGTTTGAAAGTTAGGTTACTTTCGACAGACGGACATAGCCACATCAAGAATATATGTGCATACTTTAAAGGATCCTAGACCAATATTTTGAGATATTACAAACAGAATAACTAATGACCCCCATCCTATGATTGAGGATATACAAATATTTGTTCACATTTTTATTTAGTTTTGTTAGCTTTTGCAATTTTTTTCGCAAATCGCATGAGTATCAAGGATTTATTATGCAAAACTTAATGCTATTTGACATTTTTCAATAGAGCATGAAAGAAGGTTATGTTCACACTCCAAATAGTTTCAATCATTATAGTAATCGAATTAATAATCAATATTTTGCCATCACTATGCATTGTATTCATGTCTATGACAAATTCTGAAGTGGCAAAGATTTACAACCACGGTTTGGCAGACTTTTTTTTTCCACCGCAAAGAAGGGAGAGAAAATTCAACAAAAATGCGATATCTGTGTTGTACGAAAGACTTACATCTATGACATACTACATCAGCCATCCATTCATCCGCTTGTCTATCTGTTCGTCTGTCCGTTTATACTCTGTCTAGTTTGCCGGAATGCATTCATTTGGGGGGTGAATTACACATCCGTATAGCCTAACAAATAGGACAGACATCATACTTCGAGCCAGACAGACCGACATACATGCACGCACACACACACACACACACTCGAACTGCTTGAGTTTGTGACAAACTCAAAAAAAAAAGAAGCAAAAGAAAAAACTGTTAAGCACCCGTATGGGGTTTGGGTGTTGGGTGGTGTGTCGGTGTGAATCTGCTGCAATGCCTGGTGGTTGTATTGGTAATGGTGCTGTCACTGACTATGGGGTTGGTTGGCTGGTTGGTTGTTTGGTGGTGGTTTTGTGCTCAAAATAGAAGTGCCAGTGCCAGTGTCAATCAGTTCATCGGTAAAAGGAGGGTGCTGTTAATAACAAAAAAATAAAACAACAACAACAACAACAATTGTTAATCAGCCATAATGTGTATTAGAATCGTTGGAAATTATAGACGTTATCGATGTAGAAATTTTCCGCTTACAATCATCAGAGAGCCTTTGTTATCGGTAAACATTATTCAAATATACACTTGAATTAAAAGGATTGAAAGCAACCCACACACAATCGCACATACACCAAAGCAAATAATCTAGAAATTATATTGTTGTTTTACAAAACTCACTGAAAGGTCATCCATTGAGGTCATGTGTACAGATGAATCGCAAATGCGTATAAAATTGAATGTCCTTGGGTGACTATATAATCCTTGATATGATAAAATAATGATTATACAGACAACAAGTCGTCATTTTTTAAATTATCATACGCTGCCGATATCCTTTGAGTCATAGCCATGCACAACACTCACAGAGATTTCTGTCAAGTGGCCAAGCGCCAATATTTATATTTGAGTTTTTAGTTATCCCCAGAAGTGGGTGAAGAGGTTAACAAAATAATCAAAATGTAAAACTAACTTAAAATTGTCAGCATTTATTAATTATTTCTTATGAATAGAATAAAATAAAAGGAGATAAATCATCTAAAGAAAGCGTAGGTCAATGAGTGTTTTATTGGCATTCCACAAACCTCTACACCAAATCAAAGATTGAATCTTCCAAAGGCCTATACAGAATGCGCGCGTTAAGGAGCGTTGAGTTAAAAAATGCAATTCTGCAAACAAATCTGGCAAAAGTTAAAGAATTTTTAACTATGATGACTGTAATCGAGCGTCATTCTGTGTTGCCATACGTAAAGTAATGTTTTAGGCTTAAAAGTAAAAAATTTTTTTGACTATGCTTTTTTACATTTTTTATACCCACCACCATAGGATGGCGGTATACTAATTTCCTCATTCTGTTTGTAACACCTCGAAATATGCGTCTGAGACCCCATAAAGTATATATATTCCTGATCGTCATGTCATTTTAAGTCGATCTAGCTATGTCCGTCCGTCTGCCCTAACTTTCGAAGCAGTAAAGCCAGGCGCTTGAAATTTTGCACAAATACTTTTTATTAGTGTAGGTCGGTTGGGATTGTAAATGGGCCAATTCGGTCTATGTTTTGCTATTGCTGCCATATAAACCGATTTTGGGTCTCGATTTATTGAGCCTCTAGACGGCGCATTACTTGTCCGATTTGACTGAAAAATTGCACGTGGTGTTTTGGTATCACTTCCAACAACTGTGCTTAGTATGATTCAAGTCGGTCCATGTTTTGATATAGCTGCCATATTAACCAAACTTGGGTCTTGACTTCTTAAGCCTCCAGAGGGCCCAATTATTATCCGATTTGGCAGAAATTTTGTACAACGGCTTCCCTCATGACCTTCAATATACGAGTCTAATATGGTCTGAATCGATCAATAGCTTGATATAGCTCCCATAAAAACCGATCTCCCGATTTAGCTTCTTGAGCCCCTACAAGGCGCAATTCTTATCCGAATGGAGTGAAATATTCCACAATAACTTCTACAATGTTTAGCATTCAATTCATTCATGGTTCGAATCGAATTATAACTTGATATAGCTCCAATAGCATAACAGTTCTTATTCAATATTCTTTGTTTGCCTAAAAAGAGATACCGCGTAAAGAACTCGATAAATGCCATCCATGGTGGAGGGTATATAAGATTCGGCCCGGCCGAACAACACTCTTTTACTTGTTTTTGTAGAAGCTGCGTGCCAATTGGTAGTAAAGTTGTAGGGTTTGTAAAAATATGACGTTGGGTGAGGTGAATAATTTTTGAGTAGCCCAGGGCCTAGTTAGATTTTTGATAGAAGCAAGGCAAGTTTTGATGTTTACAGAGCATAGTTCGATTTCTACCCAATTGGCTTCAGAGTTCCATTTTTCAACGCAAGGCTCATTCTGTTTGACGTTCGGTTTTCGTTTAGCTTCAAAACCAAAAATGGCCCGCCAGACCTGTGGTGAAAGGAAATGAAAAAGTGAGAAATAAGTGATAAGAACAAATTACAAGAAGAGAGTAGGGGTAAGCGCCAATACGGCGCCGTCGCATGCGCTAATCCATGCTAGCACTTTATCATGAAATTGGAGTCTATCCAGGACTCCAAACATACCGCAACGCATACTGTACTAGAACCCACGGCTTTGAGGGCCGCCATATATACTGATTTCGAAAACTGTAAATCCTATCCCAGACTTTCTTTAGCGTCTATCGTTGCTGAAATGTTGTCTGTGTCGTATTATAGCCCCAATCCAGTCCCTGTTTCTATCTTGGAATCGTCTATAAAGACTGAGGTATCATTCTTTACAAACACAGTATTCGCTTCCCACAGCTCTCTCCCGGGAAAGCGAATCCCGAAATTCCAAGTAGTCTGAAACCACCCACAGTCTGCCCACCGCATCCGTTGTGTCAAGGTGGAAACCTTGGCCGTATTCTGTCTCTTGCAGCATGCCATGTTCCCTCAGCCTAAGCGCAATCAGTTCGGAATAGGAACCTGGATGTGTTACATAACTAGCATTGCGATCATTCTCACGTCATCACTGATAAGAATCAATAGAAATTTGTTTACCACTATGTTCCAGAGAATTCGCTAAAATCTCCCCCTCTGAGACGTTCCTTTTATCATCCGTCTTTTGACCACACTGTCTCTGAAGTTCGCGTTGCTAGTGCTGCCGCGTTGCATACAGTCCGTCCACAGGGAAATCTCGGGTGGATCCACGTGCGGCTCAGAGCGGTGACTGTCGACCCATCTACTTGTTGCTAAATAACCTCTCAAAATTTAGGCAGGCTGCCATATCATACTCCTTCAGGTAGAGCGACGGTCGACTTCTCGAGCGGCAAAACGTGTCTCCTGGAAGCTTTTCTGCGAACAGTTCGATAGCGGTTATGACGCCGCCAAGATAAACGAGTTTCTCTCAAAAACCCATGTCCAAACTGAAACTTTAGAAGACGACATGGGAGTGAGAGCAGAGACAACAGAGGACATGTTGAGGCTTTTGATGAAAACCCATTTTCCACAGGATACGACGAAACTCACGTAGACACCGGAATCTTAGAATAATGATGTTGATCGAAGGTTTTTAATTACGGAATTTATGGTAAAGGAATCGTTGAGGATCTTCAACCCAATTAAGTCACCCGGACCCAATGGAATATTTCCGGCGTTACTACAGAAGGAGGCAGACTATCTGGGGCCTCATGTGGCCAATATTTTGACAGCGTACCTAGGACTTGCATATACTCCGAAAGCCTGGCAGGAGGCAAGGATGGTGTTTATACCCAAGCCCGGCAAGGCAAGTTATGCGACACCAAAACCCTACAAACCCATAAGCCTAACGTCCTTTCTACTCAAAACCATGGATCGTATTGTGGACACCATGATAAAGAGTAGGACATGCAGCGAACTGCTCAAATACAAACAGCATGCCGAGGGAAGGTCGGTGGAGACTGCCCTGCATGAGGTTGTGCCTAAAATAGAAGAATCCTTCGATGCCAAAACGTACACACTGGCGGTATTTATTGCCATCGAGGGTGCTTTTAACAATGTGCGGACCGACACACTGATCCAATCCTTAGACCAGTACCAGGTGGACCCGGTCCTTAGAGACTGGATACACCATATGCTAAGGAACAGGTGGATAAATTGTGTGCTCCATGGCATAAATACAGGGACGAAAGTGGCATAAGGCACGCCACAGGGTGGCATTTTATCGCCACTCCTATGGGTGACCACCATAAATGACCTATTACGGATGCTGACTGAGGAGGTATTTGAACCCGTCTGGTACGCAGACGATGTTATAATAATTCTAAGGGGTAAAGATCCGAACAAGCTATGCAGAAGGGTCGAAAGGGTTTTGCATATGGCATATGACTGGGATAGACCCGGAGGTGTCAATGTTAACCCAGAGAAGACTGAAATATGCCTGTTCACGAGGATGACGAAGGTGGACCTAATTAACGCACCATGTTTCTACGATTTCGATATCTGACAAGGTCAAATACTTAGGTGTGATATTGGACAGGAAACAGAATTGGAAGTGTCACATTTAGGAGCGTACTGAGAAGGCTCACAGATGTTGGGCACTATGTAGACGGGCCATAGGCTCGAAATGGGGCCTGAAGCCGAGGATAGTCCACTGGCTCTTCAGGAGCTTCGACCAATTCTTACCTACGCCTCAGTAGTTTGGTGGACTGCTATGGAGAAAAAGTGCAACATAAGGACCATACAACAGGTTCAGAGAACATGTTGTCATTGCATAGGCGGAGCTATGAGGACCACGCCCACTAGGGCACTGGAGACTATTCTAGATGTCCGACCTTTTGACTTGCAGATTAAGTGTGAGGCAGCCACTGCGGCTATGAGACTTAATGCGATGGGAGAATGGATTGAGGATGGGAGCAGATCATACCATCGCGGTATAATCGAGCCGACGATAGGAAACCTGGAAGGAGGGGAAGAAGTTTCCGATCGGATACCTGAGATGAACCTTGAAGTCGATTGCGAGGGACTGCTGCCATCGGCACAGTCTTGAATTGACGGAACTCTGGAAGATCATGTTACACGGATGGATTTAAGCTAGAGGACAGAGTGGGCCTGGAGGTCTACATTGAGAACTCAGGGATTGAGATCTGTTTTAGACTGCCTGACCATAATACGGTGCTGCAGGCGGAGATTCGGGCTATCATGGAATGCGTGATGTGGTGTGGTGCTAACGCCGACGTCGACGAGCTCAATGATCGGAGATGCAAATGGAAAGCCAAAGATAGCAACACACACCAACCACTATGGGACGCGTTTCGTCTTTGGTTAGAAGACTTTTCAACCATATTAGGTATGATGCCTTCAAGGGCCGTGCGTTGGTATGTTGTATTTGAATCGTATTAATAGCGAAAACGCATCTATGATGCTATTGCCACATTATTTTTAACAGAAGCCAGTTCGAAGCCATCAATACAACTTCCAACAGATGAACAAAATCATGTGTAGTACGGAAGAAGTGTAATTTGTTACAGAAAGAAGGTCTGTCATTACACAAAAATGCATGCATTAAGAAAAGTACAGTTAATAAGCAGGGTTGTCGAGCTTGGTTAATGTGGTAATTGTATCATAGATGCGTTTTCGCTATTAATATAATTCAAATACAACATACCAACGCACGGACACTGAAGCCATCACACCTAATATGGTTGAAAAGTCTTCTAAATAAGGCCGAAACGCATCCCATAGTTGGTTGGTGTGTGTTGCTATCTTTGGCTTTCCTTTTCCATTTGCATCTCCGATCATTGAGCTCGTCTCGAAAGAGAAACAAACAAAATTTGTGAAATTTAATGATCCCGCCCTAACAGGTAAAAAACTTGAAAAAAAAAATCTTTACCAACAGTAAAATCGCCATAAGGGCATTAACAACCAGAACGGTAAGGTCACGAACAGTCTTACAGTGTAAGAAGAAGATTAACGCCTTCTCTGAGGATGGCAAAATCCGCATCGTTTGGATGTCATTACCATAACGTGGTAAGGGGGAATGAAAGGGCAGACGATTTGGCGGTGAAGGCAAGAGGACTGCCGTCAATAAACTTGGTTAACCCGAATCCTTTCGGGTCGACGCAGTGCGAGTTTAGATAGTGGGCGACGAAAACGCATGCAACATTGTGAGAAGACGTGGCTATTACTGAAAGCAAGTAAGAAGGAGGTCAGTATAGCTATCGGTATCATAACGGGACACATAGGACTACGAGCTCACTTATGTTAAATCGGTGCGGCAAGTGATAGCATGTGTAGGGCATACGTATGAAACGTTGGAGCATTTCCTTTGTCATTGCCCGGCTTTCGGGTCTAACAGATACCGGCACTTAGGTGGGGACACAATACCAGACATGAACCAACTTAGGGGAATGGTATTGAAAACAATTAAGGATTTTGTAAGTAGCATGGAATTCTTAACTTAAAATTTTCTTTTTAGAGGTTACTTCATAGTTTTTAGAAGGCACATCATGCCGATTACTGGCTTAGGTGTATGTCCATAGTGGCATGGGGCGGATTAATATCTGCACCCTCATTTCAACCTAACCTACCTACGGCCCTAAAAGCCTAGACAATTTGGGCACCGGCTTTATAATATTTGAAGAACAATCTCAAATGCTATATTAGGGATACAAAGGAAATAAATCGTTATTTGAGCATGATATCAAAGAACGCAAGTGTAACTGGTTTGGATATATGCTTCAAAAGTCCAAAGATGAAAAATTTTGACACAGGCGATCCTTCCGTGCCAACGCCGAATTTAGTGAAAATAACTAAATTGGAGTCATTATATATTTTTCCTAATTTTTCAGATGCTTAAAGAAAATAATCACAGTCTATAGTTTGCCATGAGTAACATTTTATAGAAAACTGGTTGTCTCAAATTTATTTATGCATTGTATATCAGTTATTGCTTATTTGCAAGATTAAACTTTAAAGCTTATTTTATATTATTGAGTAAGTTATAACTTAGCAGCAAAAAAATGTTTTTGTTGTAACCCAAACAACTAAGTAGGGAAGAAAACAACGCGGAAAGTTTTCTGTGTCGCAGTTAAAAACAAGTTTTTTTGCGCCTTAACAACCCCCAGTACAGAAGTTTCAAAATCGCCCTCAGTTATATATAATAAAAAATATTATTCTGGTCAATAAAATAAAATACGAATAATAATTTTTATTTTATCTACCCCCCCTTTTTGGCCATGTCTTACATATGCATCGATTTGTTTGGCAAATGGTAGGAAAAAAATCATTTTGTTGAACAATGTCCTTTTAACACACAAACACACACCCATACATACATACATGGAAAATTGTCATGGGTACTTCCTTGCAAGGCTGCGCTAACTGGGATTACATCATTTGGGTCATTCGATGCATCATCTCCTTAGGCGGATGGAGAGGAATGACATCAGACACATATACTGGGAGTTTCTTTGACAAATTCTTTATGTCTTTGCGAGAAAACAACAATGTTTACGCTTTCTATTGAAGATTGCATAAGTGCATAAACTGGGTAAACATTTGCACAAACATTGTGTGCGCCTTTTCCAAAGGATAAGAATATTTTTTTTTTATCTACATGCGAATTACGAATCTATGCTAAGTGTGGAAGCAAACAAAATAGATAATTCGCAAGAATATCCGCATGATGGTTGTGACGATGATGATGGAATAAGGCAACATTTGTATACAATGTTAACGAGTGTTATGAAATTGTTTATCTATAGAATGAATTTTTAATTTCCTTTTTACATTTGGAAATTTATGAAACTATAAGAAAATTAATAGAGTTTTAACCAGTAATTTATAGTTCTTTACATATACGGGCAAAAGCCGCAAATTTCACTTTTATCCCAAAAAAAGGTCATGGATTGATAGAGGCGATGGGTAAATACCTCGGTTTTTTATATTTATACCTAAAAGCTAGGTATTTATAATTTTACAGATATCTTGGGTATCAAAATATTTTTCAAACAATTTTTGTTGATTGCGTATTCTTTGTATATAAACCTGATCGTCTGATCTCATAAAATGGGATTTTAGTTATATATAGTCGCTATATAGACCGACCTCCTGACATTAAGTCTTGAGGCAATAAATTGATCACTTTTCATCCGATTTTGGGTGAAATTTGGCACAGTGAGTTCTGGTAGACCTCCACCTATTTCTGTGAAGTGTGGTGTAATTCGGACTATATATGGACCGACCGATCTCCCGATATATGGTATTGAGGCCAAAAAAGATCCATTTTTTATCCGAATTCGATGAAATTTGGCACATATATTTGGATATAGCTGCCATATAGACCGATCTATGGAGGGTATAAAAATAGCAGTGGTGATGGTATATCAGCAAATGCAAAATTTTTCTCATAGGGGTTTTCAAGGTTTTAGTTCAATCCCTTCTTAGCCGATTACGAACATATTTATATTCTTGATCGTGGTAAAATTCTAAGACGTTTTAATGATGTGCATGTGTCTGTCCACTTTGACCCACTAACCGAACTCAGAGTAGATTTCCAGGCTCCACGATGAGCTTCTTCTCCAATTTTTTAATCTTTGTTTGCTTCTTCAATTTCTGAGTCTTAGTTTCAAGATGTCTTTCTTTTGATGTGTTTAACTATGCTAACGTCGGCCAGTTGTACGAAAGGCGAAAAAAATGGAAAAAAATTCTCCCCTACAAATTTCCAGAACAATTTTTTACCGCTCAGATCAACAGGTAAAAAATTGTGGACTTATTTGCAATTTTTTGCAGTTTTGGTCACTGTGCGTCGTCACGCAGTTCATACGATGCCGATATTCTCCATCAATGCATAGTGATCTATAAATTTAGCGAAACATATTTACTGTAAACACTTCAAATACTGCATCTTCTGGTTTCACAAGTACTCGTGCTTCGGAATCATATACTCGTAACAACACCGGTAGTATAGGTGTCTTATATAGAGTTATTTTGGTCGAAAGGTAGCTTTGTTACTGAAATGCTTGCATAATAACACAAGTAAAAGCATGATAAGTTCGGCCGGGCTGAATCCATAGATCGCATTTTCGAGTTCTTTTCCTGGTGTCTCTTTTTAGGCAAACAAATGCAAGGAAAGAATAAAAGAAAAGAATTGCTATGCCATAGCAGAAGTCATTGTATAAAATTTCAGGCAAATGGAATAAGAATTGCGTTCTTTAAGGGCTTATAAAGTAGAATAGGGAGATCGTTTTATAGGTGAGCTGTATTAGGCTATAGACCCAGATCGGTTTATATGGCAGCTATATCAGGTTATGGACATATTTGAACCATACTTTGCCCAGTTATTGAAAGTCATAACGAAACACGTCATGCAAAATTTCAGCGAAATCGGACAGGATTTGCACCCTCTAAAGGCTCAAGAAGTCAAGACCCCAAATCAGTTTATATGACAGCTATATGAGGTTCTTCTCCGATTTCACCAATACTTGAAAGTCATGACAAAATACCTCATGCAAAATTTCAGCCAAATCAAATTATTGCGCCCTCTAGAGGCTCAAGATGTCAAGAACCCAGATCGGTTTATATGACAGCTACATCAGGTTATAGACCGATTTCAACTTAGCACAGTTGTTGGAAATCTTAACAAAACACTTCATGCAAAATTTCAGCTTAATCGGATAAAAATTGCGCCCAGTAGTAGCTCAAGAAGTCAAGACCCAAGATCGGTTTATATAACAGCTATATCAAAACATGACCGATATGGCCCATTTACAATCCCAACCGACCTACACCTCTAAGAAGTATTTACAATCCCAACCGACCTACACCTCTAAGAAGTATTTGTGCAGCTAGCAAGCTGCTAGTTTTACTCCTTCGAAAGTTAGCGTGCTTTCGACAGACAGACGGACGGACAGATAGACGGACGGACATGGCTAGATCGACATAAAATGTCATGACGATCAAGAAGATATGTACTTTATGGGATCTGAGACGAATGTTTTGAGGAGTTACATACAGAATGACGAAATTAGTATACCCCCATCCTATGGTGGAAGGTATAAAAAGCATCTGTTAGCCAATATTTTTTTTTGTTTTATTTCATAATTCATATAATTTGTTTCGTTCATGGAGGTGAAGATAGATAGAATTGTTGACTATCGCAAATTGGCTTTGTTTGCCAGGGTGTACAGAGCGTTCTGAGAGTTGCTACCGTCTTCTTTGTCTTCCCTCAATTTACGGCCAGGCCCACTTTCACAGACTCTCTTCGATCTTTTCCAAAGCTGCAGTTATGACTTTTGGTATTCGAACTATAATATCAATGTCGTCGGCATAAGCAAGTAGTATATGGTCCCTTGTGAGTAGTGTGCCATACCTATTTACATCTGCATCTCATAAAATCTTGCCCAGTAGGATATAAAAAGGATCGCACTACAAGCTGTCTCTCTGGTTCGGAGAGGAAAGTGTATTGGTAAGCGTCATGAGACAAAGTCATGTCAGTTTAGCAGGGATACTAAACTTTCTAGGTTTCCAGTTTTCCAGGATTTGAATTATTGTGCATTTCTATTCTCTAGTAGATTAACTACGTCTAAAGCCGCATTGAGAGGGTCCAATTATCTCATTGACTTTAGTATTCTCGAGAGTATCTTGTACGAGATGAGAAGGAAGGTAATTCCTCTGTAATTACCATATACTGTCTTGTCACCTTGCTAGTGCACGGGACATTGTATACTGACGTTGCTATCATGGTATGCGTTCTTTTAGCCAGATCGCGCAGTCCCGCTGATGCATATGTGTATTAGTGTGCCGCCTTCATGCTACGAGTACCTCATTCCGGCTAGGTATACTCCGCCATCATCATGTGATTTATCTCTGCATTAGGATGTGTCTGTACCAAAGCCATCAGTTGTTTAATTCTTTGGTAGAGTTTTCGGACTTCATTCTAGCTTCTGAACATCTCAATTCGCTCACACTAACGTCTTTCCATTTTCCTCTTCTTGCGGAACAAACGTTTCTCCTCTCTCCTTTTCTTCCGTTACCTCTCATTAGCCTGGTTATATAAAGGCGCTAAAAACTCACCTTGTCATTTAGAATATCATAGGCTATCAGTACTTCAGTAAGAGGCGATGCCACCTGGCTCCTCACTAAAAATCTCCTTTCGAAACCGTTGATTGTCCGCGGCTGCATTTGCAGCTACTCGAAATCTATGCGAAGTTTTCCACAATCCGCAAACTGTGGACGTGTCCGCAGCTTTCAGCTGACCTTCAAGAAGAACATCACACAATTCGGAGTTTAAAGTTCCGCCATATGGGGTGCTCACAGCTATCCCGCGTCGGCCACCACACGGAAGGCAACAAATCAGAGACAAGAATCCCCACGTGCCCGTATATGTAGCAACCTAATCACCATGGTTTTAGAGACAATAAGCATTACTGTGTAAACACCAAAACATAACTGTAATGACCACATAGCGGGGATACTCGATTCCCGTGGTTTGTTGTTATACATTGTTGCACAATCCACCATAGCGTATGGTATACTAACTTCGTCATTTTGTTTTTAATGCCTCCACGGTATTTCCATGTCCGTTCATTGAAAACACGCAAACCGGATATAGCTCCCATATATACCGATCATCCGAGTTGACTTCTGGGTTCGTATTCTGGCGAGACCATCAGAAAAAAATTGTGGCGGTGGTTTTGCCCTCCTAATACTGGCAACATTTGTGAGGTACTATGCCATGTAAAACTTCTCTCGAAAGAGGTGTCGCATTGCGGCACGCCATTCGGATTCGGCTATAAAAAGGAGTCCCCTTATCATAGAGCTTAGGCTTGAATCGGACTGCACTCACTGATATGTGAGAAGTTTGCACCTGTTCTTTAGTGGAATGTTCATGGGCGAAATTTGCTTTTTTTCTGCAAAATAATTGATTAACAAATTTTTTTTTAGCTTTAAATGATTTTTTTAAAAAATTGTTAAATATATCATTTCCTAATTCTCTTTATTATATCTTTTTTCAGATACTCGCATTGCTATTGCAATGCAACGTAATGTCAACAACGAATCAGGACATAACTCACAACATCTAAATATTGCGACTTTACAATCGATCAGATATCAGAAATCGTTAATAAAAATGAGACACATTCCCTCACATTAGCATCGATGTGTGTTTGTGGCCATTGCATCATCTGTGACAACGGCTGCTGTGCTCCTACTCATGTCGCACATCATATGTCCGACACATACTTCTAAATGTACTCCGATCATCTTCAATGGATTAGCAAACTTGCAGTCGCCACCACCACCTCCACTTCCACAACAGCAGCAGCAGCAACAACAACAACAACAACCACACATATTGCATTCACATACACATAAGTATCATTAATGCAGCAATCAAGATTGTGTACAACCGAAACGTGCCACAAATACGCCGTGTCGTCGTCATCACGTTACCAATACCACTAAATGCAGTGGAAGAAGAAGTTTACTCGATTGAAAGCAGCTACAGGACATTCGCGTGCGCGAAGAATGCTTTGTTGTGGACGAAGAAAGGTAAGTTTATGAGAGTAAGATGCCCTGGCATACCAATGACCGACCATACACTGTAGTGCATACACACATATTGAGGTGTACTAAATTTGTCCAAAATATTAGAAGGGGCTGTTGTGAGTGCATGATCTGGGCAAATATTTGTGTCATCCACATACACTTCCACCCAGCCCAGAGTATACATGTCGAGATTAAAATTACCATGATGAGTTGCGGGATAATAGAAATTCTTATAAGCAATGTACCGAGACGAAGATACGAGTGCATATTTGGCATGTTTATATGTATGTATGTTGGCTTTGTTGCTCTTGTTGTTGTATTTTGGATGTTAATGCTTCCAAATCTCCAAACATTCATAGCCCAACTACAACTGAGCGTATGTACAGCTTCATTGTAAAACATTACCCCCTGCAATGTGAGTGCGAGTGCCAGAGTGCCAGAGTGTCCTGGGATTGGGGTCAACTTTGTTAGAATTTCCTCATTATGGGGATGTATGCGTCTGACAGTTGTATGTGGTGCGATGCATGATGCATGTACATTGAAATGTAACGGCCGCCACTAAAAGCAAAATGAGTTCAACTGTTCTGATGTTTTATTCATAAAAAGTCTTCTCTCCTCTTAAAAATTGTGTTACAAAAGAAAATAAAAAACTAGCCATATAAAATGGAAAATGATGGGAAAATGCACAGCTTTTATAGATATTATCCAAAGATTTGAGCAATCGTTTGGCATGGCATTGTTTGCTTAATATGTGCAAATACTATCCTATGAGGGAACATAGGGAATGGTGTCGTTTCTAGCCAACGTTTAAATGACAAAATGAATGATGATTCTATGGGAAAGGATTTGAAACCATTAACGATGGCTGAACGGTTGCACAAACCTTTGAAAATATTCAAGAGATTGAATTTTATTAAATTCATACATATGTATGTTCTATGGATTGAATTTCTTATAATTTCTACCATGGATTGCCCCTACGAGGGTTGCTATATAAGTTTATGGCAACACTAAGTGTTGCCAGGTGCAAGCTGACATTTCCATTTGAAAATTCGACATTTTCTGGAATAATCATACACAGAATATTTTGACGTATGACCATTATTTATGTTGTTTACAGTAAAGCAGGCAATATATCGATGGCACTATCGAAATTTTATATATTATCTGAGTACCGATACTAAAGACAAAGTTTAATCTTTTGTAAAATTTAACAAAATTAAGCGATTTCTCTCATGACTTCCAACTGACTTACTAAATTTAGGTTTATTCGGTGATGTTTACTTCTCATTTTCGTTTGAAATACAAGTGACAGTGGCTTGAAAAAATTAATTTGACAAAAGAATGGAATTAATTCGTGAACATTTTAGTGCGACCGTTTTTCACAATATTCGGCGTGGTTTGACACGGCAAGTGTGCATTAATCAACTTAACCCATTAACGACGAATGGGTAGAAAAATCGCCAAAAATTAAGTTGTCTTGGAAAAATTCTTGGCACAAAGTAGACTAATGAAACTTGTTAAAAAAAATTCTTCCCCTCATATAAGGTCATGTTTAGGGGTAAAATTGGTTTGTCGATAACTGAAGAAGTTTGCCCCTGTTCCTTAAGAGAATTTTCATTTTGCGTTTCTGCAGATTTCTGGAAACTGTTTTACCGTCTTGTTGCATTTGATGATTTCTATATTAAAACAAGTAAAAAGGCGTCAAGTTCGGCCGGGCCGAACTTTGGATACCCACCACCTCGGGTATATATGTAAACCATCTTTCGTCAAAATACGGTGAAAAATGCATACCTTATGCCCCATAGCAGCTATATCGAAATATGTTCCGATTTGACCAAATACTAATAAGTACAATTCATTGTTCAATTGTGTATAACAAAATATTGGTCTTTTAAGTAGCTATATCTAAAAATAAACCGATTTGAACACGGATGTCGAAATGCTTAGCATAAGTCACTGTGTAAAATTTCAGTGAAATCGTATTATAAATGCGACTTTTACGGGATCAAGACTAATAATCGAGATATCGGTCTATATGGCGGATCTGGACGGATCTGGGTCAAATTTGAAAAGGATGTCGAAGGGCCTAACACAACTCACCGTCCCAAATTTCGGCGTCATCGGACAATAAACGCGCCTTTTATGACCCCAAAACCTTAGATCGAGAGATCGGTCTACATGGTAGCTATATCCAAATCTGGACCGATCTGAGCCAAATTGACAAAGGATGTCGAAGGGCTCAACTCTACACACTGTCCCAAATTTCAGCAAAATCGGGTAATAAATGTGGCTTTTATGGGCCTAAAACCCTAAATCAGGGGATTGGTCTATATGGCAGCTATATCCAAATCTGGACCGATCTGGGGCAAATTGACGAAGGATGTCGAAGGGCTTATCACAACTCACTGTCCCAAATTTCAGCAAAGTCGGATAATAAATGTGGCTTTAATGGGCCTAGCACCCTAAATCGTAGGATCGGTCTATATGACAGCTATATCCAAATCTGGACCGATCTGGGCCAAATTGACGAAGGATGTCGAAGGGCCTAACACAACTCACTGTCCCAAATTTCAGCAAAATCGGATAATAAATGTGGCTTTTATGGGCCTAAGACCCTAAATCGGAGGATCGCTCTATATGGCAGCTATATCCAAATCTGGACCGATCTAGGCCAAATTGACGAAAGATATCGAGGGGCCTAACATAACTCACTGTCCCAAATTTCAGCAAAATCGGATAATAAATGTGGCTTTTATGGGCCTAAGACCCTAAATCGGCGGATCGGTCTATATGGGGGCTATATCAAGATATTGTCCGATATAGCCCATCTTCGAACAAAACCTGCTTATGGACAAAAAAATAATCTGTGCAAAGTTTCAGCTCAATATCTCTATTTTTGAAGACTGTAGCGTGATTTCAAAAGACAGACGGACAGACGGACGGACATGTCTAGATCGTCTTAGATTTTCACGCTGATCAAGAATATATATACTTTATAGGGTTGGAAATGGATATTTCGATGTGTTGCAAACGGAATGACAAAATGAATATACTCCCACCCTTCGGTGGTGGGTATAACAAGTAAATGCGTGCTAAGTTCGGCTGGGCCGAAACTTACATACCCTCCATCATAGATCGCATTTGTCAAATTCTTTGGACAATGGATAAGAATTGCTTTGCTATTTGCGCTATACTAAGTTATGAACCGATTGGCGGTTGGAGACCAAAGTGAAATTCAATGTGCAAAATTTCGGCCAAAATTAAAATCGGATGATCGGTTTATATGGGAGCTATATCAAGTTGTGAGCTGTTTAAGACCATACTTGGCACAGTTTTTGGATGTCAAAACAAACCAGTTTATGGAAAATTTCAGTAAAATTGGATAATAATTGCGATCTCCAGCAGCTCAAGAAGTCAAGATTCAAAGTCGGTTTATATGGGAGTTATATCAGTTTGTGAACCGATTAAAATATCATACTTGGCACAGTTATACTTGGCACAGCCAGAAGAAACCACTTCATGTAATGTTTCAGTAAAATCTGATAATAATTGCCCCTTCAAGCGGGGCAATATAAGCCGAAATCGGCTTATAGGGGAGCTATATCAGGTTATAAACCGATTTGAACCATACCTGGCACACTTGTTGGAAGTGAAAAATAACTGGTCTAAATTTCTGCCATATCGGACGAGAATTTCGCCCCCTAGAGGCTCAAGAAGTCTAGATCGAGGATCGGTTTATATGGCACCTATATCAAAACATAGACCGAAAGAGCCAATTTGCAATCCCCATTGACTCACACTAATGGGAATTATTCGTGCAAAATTTCAAGTGCCTAGCTTTATTCCTTTATTCCCTCTGATTCGACAGAGGGACGGACGGACGGACAGACATGGGTAAGTCGACTTAGAATGTCAAGACGATCCAGAATATATATATACTTTGTTCTCTTTTTTTTATTAAATAGTCATTAAAAATTTGGATTTTTTTCTAAAATCATAGTGGCATAGGAAAAAAATTATATTTTTTTTCAAAAAAAAAATTTTTTTAATTTTTTTCAAAAAAAAAAAGTATTAAGAAATTACGTCCTACGTCAATATAAATGCTTCAAATAATGAATATATGAAATTTCATCAAAAGCGGACAAGGGAATCGAGGTCAGGCAAATAGGAAAACAATTGCACCCTCTAGAGGCTCAAGAGGCTCAAGTTATAGATTGATTTGAACCACAGTTGTTTAAAGTCAAACGGACAAAAATTGGAAAGGAGAAGGCTTTTATTTAATAAATCATAACATATCTAAGAATGAAATATGATTTTTAAATATGTATCACTTTTTTGGCTGATGCACTAAGTGAAAAAAAAAATATTTAAATAAAGATAACTGTATTTTTGGCACATCTTTTTTGGTTTCATGTGAATATCCTAGTTTTAAGTAATTTAGAGGTAAGTCCAATTGGAATTGGAACGAAAGAAATTTCATTCATATCGGACCATATTTGGACATAACTGCCATATAGCCCGACCTCTCCGACCGATCCGATTCTTCTGAATTTTGAAACAATAAATTGTATAAAACCTCATGACCTACGAATCGAAAATGGTCGATACAGACAATATTTGGATATAGATGCAATAGAGATCGATCTCCCTATATATGGTCTTGTGCCCATTATAGACGCATTTGTTATCCACTTTTGCTGGTATTAAGAGCAGAGATTTGTGTTAGGCTCCTTAACACACTTTCTGAATATGCTCCGGATCGGACTTTTTTATATATTGCCATCATAGACCGATCTGCTATTAAAAGTTGAAAGCATGGGCCCAAATTGTACTTAATACCCGATATCAACGAAAAATTTTAAACTGTGATTTGTTTTTAACATCTCAAATCCCTTGCCCGATATAGTCTATATTAGAACGTAATATGATATAGATGTATAAATGTAAATAAATCCATTCAAAACTTTTGAACTTCGAATCAAAAATTAAGACATTAGTTATATATTAGTAAAAAAAACCGGTAATTTTGGTCGTTAATTTTTTGTCCAAAAGCATATTTTAATAAGTAGTAGTTATTTTGTCTGCTGTTATTTAAAATCCATCAAAAATTTGCAAATTGTAGAAAATTGAAAAAAAAAATTTAGTTATGTCTTTGTAAAATTGAAGAATAAGATGGAATATAAATTTTTTTGAAATGTTTATAACATTTTTGAGTTTTTTTTTAACTTTTCAAAATGAACAGCGGAAAATGTTTGCTGTATTAGCACCAAATTACTAATGTCTCATTTTCAGAAGACTTTCAATAGCAGGAAATGTTTGCTGTTTTAGCAAAATTACAGCTGTCCCATTTTCAGAAGACTTTCTACAGCAGGAAATGGTTGTTGTTTAGGAACAAATTACTGCTGTCCCATTTTCAGCAAACATTTTTGCCTTTTTTACTAACAAATTTCTATGAGTGTATATTTTCCGATCGACCCATAACTCCGTCGTGGGGAATTTCTTTGGGTGTCCCCCCATTTGGATATGACCTTCGTACTTAACTTCCAAGTGCGTTTTATTTGCATCCCATATTGCCCCCGAAGGCCAATATGGGTTTATTGAAAATTAGATTTGCGCTGTACCTCCAAGACTTAAATATAGTCCAATATTGTCCCTGTCGGTCAATATATCCCATGGCGGTTTGTTTGAAGGTGGGGCGCCCCCTAGATACTTAGCCCTACTTTTATACATACGATTCGTATATAAAACGTTTTATTATGATAACTTACATAATTTTTGCAGTATTGCTTAATTAATTTGAAGTACTTGTGGCTGACGAAAACAATTCGCTGTCACAAAACTAAAATTAAAATGGCACTTACATTAAAATTGTTTTTGTTGTAAAATCATAACGGCTTGGATTATCGACACAAAAATTTAACAGAAGGTGGAAACAGTCGTAAATTATCGTTTCTTATTTAAAACTGAAAATCTCAACATTTTGCACTTTCATCTTTTTGGTGGTTAGGACACGAATAAACTATGATCAGTAAAATACTGGCCACTGTAGCGTATGAATACTAATCACATTACAACTCATACGCAACCATATCCAACCAGCTACCACATCGTAACTTAAATTACAAAAACATCATAAAAATAAGTAAAAAGGCATGAAGTTCGGCCCGGCCGAACTTTGGAAATCCAGCACCTCAGGTATATATATATAAACCCCCTTGGATAACTTAAGCACCCAAATTCGGCATTTCAATTTTGAAGAACAAAATGTTGGTCTTTTTGGTAGGTTTATCCATACGTCTGAACCATATAGGAATCAAATAATAAATGCGCTTTTATAGGCGCTATAGGACCAAGACTTAAAATCGAAAGATCGTTCTATATGGCACCTATAACCAAATCTGGACCGATCTGGACCAAATTAAACAAGGATATAATAATCATCCTATTTTATTATGACTCCACTTCTATATACGTAGTTATATCTTAATAGTGGCTGGTCTCGATCATATTTTATTAAGGTCCTGAGAACTCATATACAAGTAACATTTTCAGACAATAAATTTACTTTTTATGTGATTAAGACCCTAAATTGGAAGATCGGTCTTTATGACAGCTATATCTGTATAGATTAATCTGACTCATATGTGGGTCAGATGACGGGAGACTTAAACCACTATCACTATTTAAAATTTCGACGCAATCGGATATTAAATAAAGCTGTTATGAGCTTCAGACCCTTAATCGGCATATCGGTCTATATGACAGCTATATTTAAATACATTCCGATATTTACTATATTTGGGTCAAATGAAAGGTGGATTAAAACAATTCACTGATTCAAATTTCACCTAAATTGGGTAATAAATGCAGCTTTTATGGGTTCCAGACCCTTAAACGGCAGATCGGTTTATATGGCAGCTATATCTGAATATAGGTCCATCTGAAACATGTTTGAGGTGGATGTGGAGAGGGTTAAAACAACTCACTGTTTCAAATTTCAGCAAATTGGAAAAAAAGTAAAGCTTTTATGGGCTTCAGACTCTTTATAGGTAGATCAGTCTATATGGCAGCTATATCTAAATATAGTCCGATCTGAACCATATTTAGGTCATATGTTGGGAGGCGTGAAACTACTCACAGTTTAAAATTTCGGCGAAATCTGTTAAAAAATAAAGCTTTTATGGGCTTCAGATCCTTTATCGACAGATCGGTCTATATGGCAGCTATATCTAAATATAGTCCTATCAAATCCATATTTAGTTCGGATGTTGGGAGGCCTTAAACTAATTACTGTTTCAAATTTCAGCGAAATGGGGTAATAAATAAAGCTTTTATGGGCTTCAGCCCCTCTATCTGCAGATCGGTTAATATGACAGCTATATCTAAATATAGTCTGATTTGAACCATATTTGAGTTCTAAGTTGGGAGGCTTAAAACTACTCAATGTTTAAAATTTCAGCGAAATCGGTTAAAAAAAAAAAGCTTTTATGGGCTTCAGACACTTTATCGGCAGATCGGTCTATATGGCAGCTATATCTAAATATAGTCCGACCTCAACTATATTAAGCTCGGATATCGGGAGGCTCAAAACAACTCACTGTTTCAAATTTCAGCGAATTCGGTTAAAAAAATAAGGCAGTTATGTGCATTAGACCCATTATCGGCAGATCGGTCTATATGACAGCTTTATCTAAATATAGTCCGATTTGATCCATATTTAAGTCAGATGTCGGGAAGTCTTAAACTACTCACTGTTTCAAATTTCAGCGAAATCGGATAAAAATAAAGCATTCATGGGCATTAGACCCTTTATCGGCAGATCGGTCTATACAGCAGCTATATCCAAATATAGTCCGATTTGGCTCGTTCAGGAACTTAACCAGCATGCCCATCAAAAAGACGTATCTGTGCCAATTTTCAGTTCAATATCACAATTTTTGAAGGCTGTAGAATGATTACAACAGACGGACGGACAGACACACGGACATCATTAAATCGTCTTAGAATTTTGCGACGTATCCTAAGGTGGTGGGTATTATTCGAGTTTATAGTTCAATGAAATTGACATTGTTTATGCTATTATCGGTTTATATCCAGGATATTTTCTTTAGACCTTAAATATCAAATTGATTTTGAAATACTCTTTCTTTTAAACTGTATGAACCCTCCACTCAGTTAGTCTAACTCCAACCCTTTTATGATGGTCATAAAAGAAGAAAATAAAGGGTGACTTGCTAAGAATTATAGGAAAGTTTCCACTCGCTAGTTCAAGTTTGGCTTACTCTTTTCAACATTTCGGCCGGTATCTCAGGAATAAATGCTTCAATGTTGTCTTCCAATGCCTCAGTCGAAGCGGGATTGTCTGTATACACGTGAGCTTTAACATAGCCCCACAAAAAATAGTCTAAAGGCGTTAAATCACACGATCTAGGCAGCTAATTGACCGGTTCCGAACGTGTTATAAAATGTTCTCCGAACTCGCCTCTCAATAAGACCATTGTTACGCGTGCTGTGTGGCATGTGACACCATCTTGTTGAAATCACATGTCTTGCATTTTAGACAAAAAAAAAGGTTGAATAGCATCTCACGATAGCACTCACCATACACAGTTACATTACGGTTCGTAATATATTTGAAGAAGTACAGTCCAATGATGCCACCAGCCCATAAACCGTCCAAACTGTGACTTCTTCTGGATGCATTGGTAGCTCTTGCAGTGTTTCTGGCTGACCTTCACTCCAAAATCAAAAAAGTACGGTCCAATGATGCCACCAGCCCATAAACCGTCCAAACTGTGACTTCTTCTGGATGCATTGGTAGCTCTTGCAGTGCTTCTAGCTGATCTTCACTCCAAAATCATAAAAGTACGGTCCAATGACGCCACCAGCCCATAAATCTCTAAACTGTGACTTCTTCTGGATTCATTGGTAGCTCTTGCAGTGCTTTTGGCTGATCTTCACTCCAAAATCGAAAAGGTACGATCAAATGATGCCACCAACCCATAAACCATCCAAACTGTGCCTTCTTCTGGATGCATTGGTAGCTCTTGCAGTGCTTCTGGCTGATCTTCACTCCAAAACCGACAATTCTGCTTATTTACGTACCCATTGAGCCAAAAATGAGCTTCGTCGCTGGACACAATGAAGCGCGTGATGAGCTTTTTTTTTAACAGAGCACGCATTTTGATAATAAAGTTCAATAACTTCCAAGCTTTGTTCGTTTTTAAGGCGATTCATGGTTTAATTATAGACCAAACTGAAGATATTTGACAGTGAAAAAAAAAACACGAAACGTGTGTGAGCTGATAAAATCAGTGTTGCAAAATAGATAATAGCTAAAAAACCACCCTTCATTTAATATAAATAATATGTTTTTAATTTTCTTTTTAATTAAGAATCTAATTAACATATATTAAACAAGTAAAAGCGTACTAAGTTCGGCCGGATCCTATATACCCTCCACCATGGATCGCATTTGTCGAGTTCTTTCCCGATATTTTTTTGTAGGCAAACAATGGATAATAGAAAAGAATTGCCGCGCTATATATATATCAAGTTATGGTCCGATTCGGATCATAATTGAGGTGAATGTTAGAGACCATAGTATTGTGTCAAGTCAAGTCATTGTGTAAAATTTTAGCCAACTTTAACTTCTAAAGAATTTCTCCCTTTAGTAGCTCAATAAGTAAAATAGGGTGATCGGTTTATATGGGAGCTGTTTCAGGCTATAGATCGCTTCAGAACATATTTGACACGTATGTTGAAGTTCATGGGAGAAGCCGTTGTACAAAATTTCAGCCAAATCGGATAATAATTACGCCCTCTAGAGGTTCAATAAGTCAAGATCCCAGAACGGTTTGTGTAGCAGCTATATCAAGTTATGGACCGATTTGTATAGCAGCTATATCAGGTTATGGACCAGCTTGAATCATATTTGGCACAGTTGTTTGGAGTCATAACAAAATAAGTCGTGCAAAATTTCATCCTAATCGGATGAGAATTTTGTTCTGTAGTGGCTCATGAAGTCAAAATCCAAGATCGGTTTGTATGACAGCTATATCAGGTTATAAACCGATTTGAACCATACTTAGCAAAGTTGATGGAAGTCATAACAAAATATCAGCCAAGTCGGATAAGAATTTTGACCACTAGGGGCTCAAGAAGTCAAGATTCAAGGTCGGTATATGGCAGCTATATCAGGTTATTGACCGATGTGAACCATACTAAGCACATATGTTAGAAGTCATAACGAAACAAGTCGTACAAAATTTCAGCCAAATTTGATAAGAATTGCGCCCTATAAGGCTCAAGAAGTCAAGACCCCAGATCGGTTTATATGACAGCTTATTAGGTTATGGACCGATTTCAACCATACTTAGCACAGTTGTTAAATGTCATAGCAAAACACTTCGTGCAAAATTTCTGCCAAATCGGATAAGAATTGGTTCAAGAAGTCAAGATCCAAGATCGGTTTATATGGCAGCTATATCAAAACATGGACCGATTTGAACCATACTTAGCGCATTTAAAATCCCAACGGACCTACACTAATAAGAAGTATTTGTGCAAAATTTTAAGCGTCTAGCTTTACTCCTTCGAATGTTAGCTTGCTTTCGACAGACAGACGGACGAACAGACATGGCTAGATCCACTTAAAATGTTTCGACGATCTAGAATATATATACTTAATGGGGTCTCAGACGAATATTTCGAGGAGTTATAAACAGAATGACGAAATTAGTATACCCCCATCCTATAATGGAGGGTATAAAAATGTTAATAAGTATGGTATTACTAGAATTATTATTATTATTATTATTATTACATAAAACAAATTTAATTCTCAAATCTTAAGAATTCAATTCAGATTATAAAACAAAACCCAATGAAATGCCAATTAAAATGTCAAATATTATAAGATGTATACAAACCCATTAAAAAACTGATTCACATCATTAAACTAAGCATAAATTTCAGCTCAATAACTACAGAGTACTACATTAATTGTTCCTATCAATTATAACAGAAAAAAAAATCCATCTCTTTGTTTTCATAAAACAAATCTTCACTATTCAAAGCAATTTCCATAAAATTTTCAAATTATGCAGATATTGCTGGCTTTTTGCTTTGTGTAGGTGTCAGTCCGTCAGTCCTTGTACAATTTTTAATTATCATTGCGAGGATGCCTTTAATTATCTCACGTTTCAGTGGGGATTCACTATTTGACAAATTTCATTTTGTTGTTGTTAATAAATATTTTCCTCTCCGGATATGTGTTATTACCCGAACACTTCCGTTGCTGCTGTTAAGGTATATCTATGCTTGTTATATACATTCTTCTTTGCTGGTATTTTCTCTTGATGTGCTCACCAAATGCAAGAGAAAGAGGGAGAGAGCATCATTCACATTAGACTTTATTTGTAAGGGGACATAGAGGGAGAGAAGGCGAGAGAGTGAGAATAAATGTACAGAAAACATTATTAACACAAATCAGGGATACCAAATGTAATAGACGAAAAGTTGTAAAATTTTAGAAATCAATATTTTAAATGTGAAAAATAAAAATAAAATAGAATAAAGCAAAAAGAAATAAAATAACCATTATATTTAAAATAGATGCGTGGATGACTGACTGATCATTGCCCAGCCCAAACAGATTATAGCTTTAAACATGAAATTTGGTACGATTGTTGGTTCATAGCCAGGGGATAAGACAGAGTTTGGTTGTATTCGCATGTTTAAGTACTAAAAAGTATCATTAAGTGCGAAAAGGTGAATGTTTGCCAGCGTTAACGTAAGTACCAGAATTTCTTTAAAATTTAGAGAACTGATTTTCTTAAATATTTACGGATTGTGTAGGATGGTCTGGAAGGAGTGATAGGTTATAAAATTTTTTGAGATGGTAATAGAGGCGGACCCTCTCCCTTACCCCGAGAGCACCTCCCAAAATGAAAAGCGGACCGATATGAACTCAAATGAAAAGTGTTATGAAGTTGAATAGGAAACATGTTCTTAAATATGGGACCAAGTCTCAGGGAAGTCGTCTCGCCCCACTCCGAAACCCCTAAAATGGAAATGTAAACCCCCGGGATAATATGGTACTCAAACTAAAGGTATTTGGAAGAAGAACACGAATCTGACATAAAATGTTGTAGCAACGTTTCAGGGGGCCACAACGATATGGAACTCAACTGAGAGGCATTTGAGAATAGAATATTAATTACATATCAAAATTTGTCACCACCCATAAAAGTTTCCCAAAAGGAAGAGTAGTCTGATCAGAGTAGTATGGGACTCAATTGAAAGGTATTTGGGTGAAAAATAAAAATTTATCACCAAAAGGACATGTCGGGCAATCGAAGCAATATGGGTCTCAAATAATAGATAATTCAAAGTGGAGTACAAATTTGTGATCAATTTTAGACACCAAGTGTTTATGGTGCCGGCCAACTCCTTAAACCCCCCAAAACTGACATGTAGGTCAACCGGGATATAATATGAACTTCAATGAAAGGTCTTTGAAAGCAGAGGGATCATGTGTCTGAGGTGCTCCAAATGCCTCCCAAACGCTCATGCAGAACGACCGGGTTAACGTAGAACTTAAAAGAGAGGACTTGGTCGAACCTGATATACGAATTTGGGGATAAATAACTTGGGCCTCCCACAAAACCTCACTAAGAGATATGCAGGTCGTTCGGTATAATGTGGGACTCAAATTAAGGAAACTTGATAGTTGAGAATATACATAATATATTCAAATTTAGAATAAGTTTGATCGAAACAGAACCTGTGGGACTTTAAAACAATTGTATCGGATACAGTATGTATTTAAACAACACACACGTTAAGCAAACAACCAAAAGCACGTTAAGTTCGAACGGGTCGAATCTTATACACCCTCCACCATGGATCACATGGGGTCTTTGGACAGATATGGCTGTTAGAAGTCACAAAGAGCTCAAGAAGTCAAATCGAGCTATTGGTTTATATTGGGGCTATTTAAAGTTATGAACCAATTTAATTCATACTAAAAGTGTATTTTAGAAATTGAAACAAACCAAATCGGGTGGTAATTGTGCCTTCTAGAGTCTTCAGAAATCAAATCTTAGGTTAGGTTCATATCGGCTGGGGCCCCATTTGATTCCTTAATTTTCTCTTTCCGTCAGCCGCAAAGTCTATATTGAATTTTATCTCCTCTACTTAAGACATTTCGTCAACGCACTTTCTCTTACCATTTGGATGTCAGCAAGAAGTCCTTGAGTCTGACCGGACTTATCCCTCTTAGCTCCTCTAGTGACTGAAAGAGGAACGATTCAAGTATACTATTTCTACTACGACATAAAGCTGAAGGTTGGCAAAGGAAATAAAAGCTATCTTCCGGAACGTCAGTGCTATGTTGCCATCGACAGATATCATCATTTCTGATGTCCGTGCGGATTAAATGTGTATTTAAATTGTTGTGTCCTGTAATGATTCCAATTATGCCTCTCAGATGCACCTTCTCCATTGATAATAGTTCGCAAACATTACATTTCGTCGATCGTTCATGCGAAACCCTTTTAGCCTGCTCACAGTCTACAGCCTCATTCCAGCGATTCAACCATCTCTCCTTGTATCATACCTTAAGCATATAGAAGAATCCCGAGAGAGGTGAACACATGTCCGCTACCGACACCATTGGGAGATTCGCCCCTTGCTTCGCTAGGATATCTTCTTTCTCGTTTCTTGCTATGTTCCTGGTTGGTGGCACAGAGACAAGTACGAGGGTTGCCTTTTATATTTCGGCATTAGAGAACACAAATATTTATCATAGAAATTGCTTTATTATTATTTTTCAAAATATTCCCCATTTAAATCTATACACTTTTGTATGCGTTTGAACCAATTGTCGAAACATTTTTGCCACTCTGATTGAGGTACCTCTAAAACATGCATTCTATACTCATCAACCGTTTCTTCAGGTGTCGAAAAACGTTGACCTCTCATTTTATTTTTATGTATGGGAATTAAAAAAAGTCAATCGGCGCCAAGTCAGAACTATACGGTGGATGACTCAACAAATCAATTGTTTCGTATTTTTAGAGCATTTCTTTCGACCAATCGACTCGAACCTTTTTTTTGAGCGGTTTTGTGGTTTTTAACGGTCAAATGTTCAGGAAATATTGAATGTAATCTGGTTCCACTTATGCCTTAGGTTGCTTCAATCTCACGATAGATCACATGACGATCTTGCAATATCAGTTGGAGCACAGCATCAATGGTTTTTGGAACAACAACTGATTTTGCACGATCTTCACGAAATTCGTCTTGGAGTGAACTACGACCTCGGTTGAATTTACCATACCATCGATAAACACTGTATCTTGATGTAGCTTAATCGCCAAAAATTTAATGAAGTTCATCGATGCACTACTGTTGAATTAATCCACGTCGAAAATTGTAAAAAATAATCGCCCGAAAACGTTTACGATTTAATTCCATTTTTTGGGCGAGATGAATCTTTTAATGTAAACAACACAAATAGCTCTTTTAAGTCAAAATGTTCTGATTATGGCAAGCTTTACGATAGAGCTGTCTGTTAGCAGATTGAAACACAAGGGTTGTCCAATCCAATAAAAGGCAACCCTCGTAATGGTCGTAGCCGCAATAGACTATCCCTTGGATATTGAACCTTCATTGCCACCTGACTATCGCTGAATATACAGATTTTCTTTCGGTTTAAATCCATCGCCAAACCGATCTCGGCTGCCCTGGCCAATGCATAGACCTCCGTTTGTAAAATGCGGCACTCATTCCACACGAGGAGAGAGACGTAATACCAAGTTAGAGACAGTGAAACATGCTTCCTTTCTGCCACTCCTCTATAGTAGGCACCTTAACTACCAGTCTTCCATCAACGATAACCTTCTCCACCTGGAAATCCACCCGACGGTTCATTATGTCACTATCAAGTATACGAGTATGTCTCCCCGCCTGTCCCCAAAGTAGGCCTAGCTGCTGTAGTCTAAACAATGTCCTCCTCTGTTCCCTAATGTATAGATCGATGGGCTGGATTCCCAGCAATACCTCCGAAGACCTAGTCGCGGTGGTGTTCATGGCACCAAATATGAATCTTAAGGCCATTCGGTTAACCCTATCAATATCCCTTTCATGCGTCGCGTGCTCCATCACCGGCCACCAGACCACCAGGCCTCCCGATAACAACCAATACATCCTGCCAAATACAACAATGCATCAATCTTGGTTTCAACCCCCATCTAGTACTCACGAGCCCCTGAGAGGAGTAAAGTGCTGAAAACGCCTAGATTCCTTATTAAGATTTCAGTTCAACTTACTGACCAAAAGCAAACCAACGAATTTGGCTGATCCTGAAAGCTCCAGCGCAATACCCTGCAGCAAGGGACTTCATATCTTACGAACGGTTTATATGGCAGCTATTTCAGGTTATGAACCGACCTGAATCATATTCAGCATAGCTGTTTGAAGCCAAAACAAAACACTGCATGCTGCCATATAAGCTGATATCGGATCTTGACTTATTTGAGCCTCTAGATCTTGACTTCTTGAACCTCTAGATCTTGACTTCCTGAGCTTGTAGAAGGCGCAATTTTATCTGATTTGGTTGAAGTGTTTTGTATGAGGTGTTTTGTTATGACTTCCAAGAACTGTGCCAAGTATGGGTTAAATGGGTTCATAACCTGTTAAAGCTGCCATACAAACCGATATCAGATCTTGGTTTTTGAGCCTCTAGAGGGGGGAATTGTCACCCCATTTTGTTTAAATATTGCATGTGATAATTTGTTTTGACTTCCAACAACTGTGTCAATAATGGTTCAAATCGGTACATTACCAGACATAGTTGCCTTATAAACCGGTCTTCAGATTCTACCTCTTGAGCCTCTAGAGGGAGCAATTCTTATCCGTTTTAGCTGAAATCTTGCAAGTAATGTTTTGTTTTGTCTTCCAACAACTGTGTCAAGTATAGTTCAATTCGGTGCACTACCTGATGTAGCTCCCATGTTAACCGATCTCGCGATTAATCATCTCGAGCCTCTAAAGATGTAATTATTATAAGATTTGGCTTAAGTTTTGAACGTGGTAGTTTTTTTAGAACTTGATAGAAATTCATTATATTTCAAAAAGTCATTCAAAGAATTTATCCCATGCGATGGATGGTGGAGGGTATAAAAGATTCGGCTGGCCAAATTAAATATAAATAATTAAATAAATTGATATGAAATTTAATTTTAATGAGTATTTAGAAATTTGCATATTGAAATTTTTCCTTACATTTGGCAAGCCTAACCTAATAATGATGAGTAAATGTTAGTGAGGGAGGTAGCGACATAGAGCATAAAAAACCAAAGGTAATAAACATACATTGTATTCCTACTTACCATACCCGACAAAGCATCAAGCCTAAAGACTGTCCTTCTTATGAGTTATGCGTTTAACTTCAAAGAGCACTTTCTCAGTGCCCCATTGTGCTGTGAGTTTTCTCTTCGGGACATGTCATAAGTGTATACTCTTTGTTGAGCTCTTAATTGCTTGAGCCTTACATGCTGCGCAGGCTATCCATTATTTTTCTTTATCCCGGTCTTTGTGTGGATATTTTTTTTACCATTTGTGGTTGGGGTTGAATTTTTGTATTTTATGGCTTTAATTTTTCGAATTTCTCCAATGGGAGATTGTGGGAATTGTTAGGCGGCCTGGGGGATGCCATTAATTTGTTGGTATACAACATAGCGAACAACGAAGACTAATGCATTTTTCTTCTATGCATGTATCTGTGCATAAGTCGATCTTGTTCAATAAAACATGTCAAGTCAGTATGCATTGTCGTTGACCCATTTGCGTATGCATTGGTATACGCATTCATTTTTTTCTGGTGGGGACGGGGTGGAATTGTTGTACTCACAAACACTGCAGATTTTTTAATTTTTGTGTGTACTCTTGGTTATAAAAAAATGAAGCACTATTTTCTGTTTTTGTCTACTATCTATTTGGACTGTTTTTATTTTAGCTTTCAAATATGTGGCTAGCCATTTCCGGAACCTTGTTCAAATTTGTTTTTTGAACATTCCTATCGAAATTAAATTAGAATGTTTCCTAACCTAACTCAACGTCAAAAGTGTGCGTATTTCACTCGTACACACTCTCATCATCCGCATCAATTTTAAAAGCTGGCAATACCCTACTCTCTGTGTCAGTTTGACAGTTTTGAAATGCGAAAAGTGAGTGGCTGTGTGTGTGTGTGTGTGTGAGTGAAAAGACACTCTACACGCACTTTGATTTTGACATAAAGCTTTGAATATTCGTTGGTAGTAAGGGGCCTGTTGTTGGTGTTGTTGTTGATGTTGTTGCTGCTGAGAACAAAGAGCATTGCCATACACATCATCATCATCCTCATCGTCATCATCATCATCATAATGTAGTTGTTAATGCTCATAACATTGTTCTTGTATTGAGCAGCGACAGCAGCAACAGCAACGATACTAGAAGGAGGAGCTTTTGCTCCTGTTTTAATGGGAAGCCTTGCTCCACTTTTTGTCAACGACGTTGCGGGCTTTTAATACAAAAGATTTTGCCGAGTGCGTCGGTTCGGTTTTGCTGTTGAACGGCATTCGCTGTCGTGTGGAATGAAATGGAACGGGAGAGCCTTCCATTCCAACTCAATTCAACTCAACTAAACCTGTGTTGTAGAGTGTTGTAGATTTACTAAACGCATTCACATGCTTGTGTGTTCGTGTGGCTGTGTGTACACATGCTCATACATAAAGCATAACGCCATAGTATATAATAGTAAAAGTTGTGAAAGAAATTCGGTTGTAGTGAAAGGACGTCGAACGAAGGATAAAAAAATACACAGCAAGAACGGAAAAAAGAAGAAAAAGGACTACAGCGAAATTTGAATATCGAAACGAATAATTATAGTATTTAATCGAAGTAGGAGCCAAACTAAAAAGAGGATTAAAAAAAAAAAACAAAAGAAAAGAAAAACCCGCTTTATGTCAACCAGTCAATTAAATGTGCAATTAATCATAAAAAATATGAAATAAATTAGTTAACAAAAAACCCAAAGTGTAATTAATCATACAAAATACCAAACAAAAAAAAATAAATTTAACAGAAATAAGGTGATAAAAAAAAATTTTAAACAAAGTTATAGTGCTCTTCGCCGAATATTGGATACATTTTCAACAAAATTGCAAAATTTTTTTGAGATTTTTTTTTATATATCCCCAAAAATAAATGACTACTATGTACTATATAAATTTAAAGAACACGAGTTCACAGGGTGTACATTATTAACCACCTACACTTGCCACATCTTGGAAGCACCACCCCCTACAACTCCTGCTACTCCCACAATACTCCTCCGATACCACCTCTTCATCCTATTCCTCTTGCTACGCTTACTGCTGTTTTGCTGGCTGGCTGACAAGCAGGTCCTGCTCAATTTTTTCTCTAGTATACATGCAGCATTTTCCTGCAGCAATACCACCTTCTTTGGATACAATACAACACATTCCTTTTTGGTGTAGGTATCTTGTTGTTCATCCGTCTGTCCATCCATCCATTCGTCCTCTTTCTATATACAAACATACGTACGATAATCTTATTAAGCCAACTTGAAGTGGGTTGTAGCAGACACCAATCGTTTAGAAGATTTTCGCTCACAACATCTTTAAGATAGAAGGGCGCCTAAACACCAACTGCTCTCGCAACAAGATATTTCTACCCTCGTCTTCACCACCCATTCCCTTTTCCCACCCAAGAAAAGAAATGTATTGAGAAAGCCTACATACAGCCCTCAAACTCTTGCAAAATAACTCTCTATCTATTGTATGCTGCTGTCTTCAGAAGCTTACCCTGGTTATTTTCCTTTGCTACATCAAAATTATGGCAGCTCTTTAGCAGCTTAGATACCAGCGAGAACATGAAATATAAACCATCCCCATACTTCCAACCATCCTTCCATCCATGCTTCACATCCATCCATTCGACATTGTCTGTCTATGTTTTGCAACAAAAGCAAAAACCACGTCACACATTGTTCCAAAAATAACGTTTGTATGTGTGTGTGTGTGTGTGTGTGTGTGTGTGTGTGGCTATGCACATTAACGCACATGTTCCACAGTGTGTGGCGCGCCAAACTTTGGAGTTGAAGCAAGAGGGAGGGCATAGAGTTCAAATGCCCCTCTTCCAACAATTTGACTCATATACAATGTGTATGGAATTTAGACCCATGGTCGCGTTAGGATATTAACTGTCATTAAAATATCCTTATCGATATTTCTAACCAAATTTCAAAAAAATAATTTCAGTTACACTAGTTTACAATGGCATGGGCTAATGTATATTTATGTGGCAAACACAATTTTTAGATACGAAAAAGTGGTAGCAACATTTGCCTGGATATTTGATGGACAAACAAGTAAAAGCGCTTTAAATTGGTCTAGGCAGAATCTTACATAGCCTCCCCCAAGAAGTGCATTTGTGAAATTCTCTGGACGATTTTGTTTATACAGAGAGACATAGACACATGGCAAGGAACAGGGGCAATCTTCTCACATATCAATGAATGCTATCCGATTCAAATTCAAGGCATATACTTTTTATATCCGAATCCTAACGGCTTGCCGCAGTGCTACACCTCTTTCAGCAGGAAGTTTTACATGCCACATTACAGCACAAATATCGCCAGCATTAGGAGGGGATAGGCTTCGCTGAAAAATTTGTCTGATGTTCTCTCCAAGATTCGCACCCAGCAGCATAGGTGGACATGCTAACCTCTGCGCTACGGTGGTAGCCATAGCAAAATTCACAAAGTCCAGCCTAGAAGTAAAATCTGCAGAACGATTTATGTGGAAGCTATATAAGGTTACGTACCATGGAAGTCGGTTAAGAATTGCTTCCTCTAGGGGCTCGTGAACTCCAATCATGAGAATATAGGGTGATAGACAGATTCATTCGTTCTATGTTGGAGGTTGTGCAAATACTTAAGTTCACATCCTTCTTCAGGTGGGTTCCTTCTATTACTTTAACTCTTTGAATTCTTTGAATTTTGTTCTCACCATCATCCGAAGATTTGTGATCAGAGGGTGGCCATGCAGCACCTAAGCCAGTAGTCGACTAGTTGTGCGTGTATTATAGCTTAGTGCATTTGTTGGTAACGTATAGACAAAAAAGAGAGAGACCCATTGATAAGTATACGGACCGACTTAGTATCACATTCTGATTTCATTAAGCTATGTCTGTCTGTCTGTCCATCTTAATTTGTGTACTTAGCGTCACATTCTGATTCGATTTAGCTAGGTCCGTCTGTCTGTCTGTCCATGTTAATTTGTGTACAAAGAACTGAAAGCAATTTTCATCCGATCATCACAAGCATTTTTTGCCTACAGATGAATCTGAAATTGGAAACAAGTAAGGAAAGGGGAAAGGAGGCTGTGCAAATTTTATATTGATGTCAGTATATGGTAGCTGTGTATTCATCTGAACCGATTTGACAAAATTTGTCAACTGAAAATGTTAACAGTCATACGAGAATATGTGCCAATTTTCGTGAGGATTTGTTGAAAAATTTCCACATTATTGGAATATTACTCAAAATCGGACGAAATAAAGCTTTTTACGGGCTTCAGATACAGGAGCTATATCTTAATATTAACCGATTTCTTTGAAATCCAATAATAATCTCAAAAATCATAAAATAATGCTTCGTGCCGAATTTGAGGTTAGGCTGAAATGAGGTTAGGCGGATATTAATCCGCCCATACTATTGTACTACGAATACACAACTAACCCAGTAATCGACTTGTAGTGCGCTCTAAAAACTAAAAAGTAACCTCGAAAAAGGAAATTATAAGTTAGGAATTCTGTGCTACTTAATTGTTTTCCATACCACTCCCGTAAGTTGGTTCATGTCTGGTATTATGTCCCCACCAAAGTATCGTTGTCTTTTAGCCGCGAAAGCCGGGCAATGACATAATAAATGCTCCAACGTCTCATTATCTTTCCCACACGCTCTACACATGCTATCACTAGCCGCACCGATTTTGCATAAGTGTGCTCGTAGTCCTATGTGTCCCGTTATGATACCAAAAGATATACTGATCTCCTTCTTGCTTCCTTTCTGTAATAGCCTCGTCCTCTTACGATCCGGATCACCCCATTGGATTTTTGCCGTCCTACCGACTGTTTTGCTGTTCCTAAGTGTTATATGCACGTTCGTCGTCCTCGCCCTTTAATACGACTGCGTCGACCCGAAAGGCTTCGGGTTAACGAAGTTTTTTGACGGCAGTTCTCTGGCCTTCACTCCCAAATCTTCTGCCCTTTCATTCCCCCTTACTCCGTTATGGCCCGGTACCCATTACCGAGTAAGGAGTCGATCAACATATATTTCCAAGATTCCGGTGTCTCCATGAGTGCTGTCGTAGCCTATGGAAAATGAGTTTTTATCAAAAGCATCAACATGTCCTCCGTTGTCTCTGCTCTCACTCCCGTGTAGTCTACCAGCGTTTCAGTTTGGACATGGGTTTTTGAGCGAAAATTTTTCATCTTGACGGCGTCATTTTCGACCTGGTCGCAGAAAAGCATACAGGAGGCACGGAGCTCTTTTCCAAATTTGCGAATCTCCCAGGTCATCCAAGGTTTTTCTTGGGCTAATTTCCTTATTCGAAGAGGACAACTATCATCGAAAGACTCCACTAGTGCAGTCGTTAGCCTGTGGACAATCTTGGACAATCTAAAGTTTTCTTCTGAGTAGTCTTTCAAATTTTAGCCAGTTGGTTTTCAACTTATTACGGCAGCTTATCGGATTCTGCGCTGACCGAGCCATTCTAAACCTTATGTAGCGATGGTCTGAGAAGGAATGCTCCGTCACTGCACTGCTTGTTGTTTTAATATTAGGATATTTGCATATGCTAGTCTTCCGAATCTTAAGAATGGATTGATTCGTTAGAATGTATTGAGTCTATCGTTCCTGCACTGCCTGATGATCCAATATTAGGATCTTTGCCAATACTAGTCCAAGTCTTGAGTAAATGGGCTTCATGGGAGTAGGTTATGGTCTTATGGTCGGCTCCCTGTGTGTTAGGCGGCATTGAGTTCAATGTCACTGCACTGTCTGATGTTTCAGCATTAGGATCTTTATCTATCCTAGTCTTCCTAATCTCGAGATAGTCGTTGATGGTACCGTTATCGCATTAATTTACCGATTTTGCTGAAATTGGGAACAGTGAGTTGATGTAAGCCTCCCTTCATCCGAACTGAATGTGATCCAGACCGGACCATATTTGGGAAAGACTAAGGTGAATTTTAATTTAAACTTCGCTTAACATTCCGGCCTAGTTCTTTTTTTCTTGAGTTGGCAAGGCTGTTAATGGCATCTGAGCCAAATTTCATGCCAATTTCATTATCAGTAATATATTTACGCTTGAGTTTACCAAACAACCAAGAGTGCATGTGTGCATGCCGATAAAGGGTAGTAAGCCCACAAAAAGCTTCATATAGTGCACGCTTTCGCTGAAATTCGGCACTAGACATTCCGAACAAAACCGAGTATGGTCTACATAAAACCATGCTGTGATAAAGCTACAATTTACACCGGTCTGCCGATTTAGGGTCTTAAGCCCATAAAAGGTGCATTTATTACCCGATTTCAATCAAAATTCAACTGGTTGTATTAGATCCCTTGACATCCTTGCCAACTAGGGTTCTCAGCCCTGTTTTCAAAAACACAACTTATGATCTAAATTACAAGTTGTAGACCAAATCGTCACTTTTCAGATACAAGTTGTCTACAGTGGAACCTGTCTCCTTGGACGAAGAGTATATTCCTTTTACAGAAACTTGGGTGTTTTGGTGGACAGGAAATTTAACTCCAAATCCAACATTTTGGAAATGGCAAGAAAGGCCACTCATGCCCTATACACCTGTAAGAGAGCCATTGGCAAAAGTTGGGGATTTAGACCGCGTGTCATGCATTGGGTGTATACTGCAGTTGTCAGACCTATTATGATATGGGGTGTTGTGGTCTGGTGGATGGCGCTTCAAAAATCCAACTACTGCTTAATACTTAACTGGATTCAAAGGATGGCTTGTTAGTGCATCACAGCCGCACTGAGGACGACACCATCTGATGCACTGAATTTAATGTTACATCTTATGCCTCTGGACATTGTGGCTACCCTAATTGCAGCGAACTTTCAGGTTAAGGGAACTTTCTTATTGGTCATGTGGCGGCAACGGGCACTGTGTTATCCTTGATACAATATCCGATGTTCCAGGCAGTGTGGATTACACCCTACCTGAGCCGCCTTTTGATAAAAATTACTGTACCACTATTCCTGATAGAACCGATTGGTACTACGATATCCCTGGTAACAGAAGTTACATAGACTTCTATACGGATGGTTCCAAACTAAGCGACCAGGTGGACTTTGGGTGTACTCTAAAGATCTAGAACTGGTCATATCCCAGATGTTACCCGACCACTGCAGTGTGTATCAAGCAGAGATGCTTGCAATTAAAGAAGTGGTGGGAATTTTAAAGCGGACGAGCTTGCGAGACTGGGAACTACCTTACACACTCCTGGGACACTGAAATCTGTGGGTACGCCGCTAGCGCCATGAAAGCTGAGTTTTCAGGACCAGGACCGAAGGGCAACGAATGATAGAGCATCTAGACTTAAAGAGGTATACTGCGTTGTTCTCATTGGCTAGAACAGATGTCTCAGTCATTGTGTCTGTTACGACAGGTCACTGTCTAATCGGAAAACATGCTGATAGACTCAAGGTTGTCAGCAACGACTTTTGCAGAAGCTGTAGGGACATCGAGGAAGAAGTATGTGTGTGTATCCCGCACTAGAAGTTAGAAGGAGTTCCACTGTAGGTCCTCATTTCTTTGAGAACCTGTCTGATTTACCGGATGTGAACATTCGCAAGTTTTTGGACTTTTTAAAGTGATCTGGATAGTTCGACGGTAGGAACTAGAAGGCATCTTTCTTCTTCTGTTCCTGTGGTATCACAATGGACAAAAACGTCTAAGTGAGTCTAATGGCAGACTGCCACTTAAATCCAACCTTACCTAATCATGGAATTTTCGATTATAGTTTTCTCTTTTCATCTGTGGCGGTATTACAATGTGTTTCTCACGGCCTAAATGTTGCGAAATTCTGCTTACCATACTTTGTTAGCCCTATATTGATGCATATTAGGGTGAATATACATGTAAAAACAAATCAAAAGTATTTTTGGTTTTGTTTTAGATTCCATTCATATAAATATATTTAAAAATTTTATTCTGCTTTATGAAAATTTAGTTTATTATTTTGAACTATCCATATGCACCTACATTGAATAGTGCCAGTGAAAAGTGCAGTATTTACGCATCCATAGCAGTTATATCGAAATATAGTCCGATTTGACCAAATTCGACACGAATATTGAGTGATTTAATAAGTACATTGTTAAATTTGGTAGAACAAAGAATCGGACTTTTGGCAGCTATATCCATATATAGACCGATCTAACCACATACGACACGGATGTCGAAAAGCCTAACATAAGTCACTATGTCAAAGTTCAGCGAAATCGAATTATAAATGTAAATGTGCCTTTTATGGGGCTAAGACTTTAATCGAGAGATCGGTCTATATGGAAGCTACATCCCAAATCTGAACCGATCTGGGCCAAATTGAAGAGGGCAGTCTAAGGGCCTAAGATAACTCACTGTCCCAAATTTCGGCGAAATCGGGCAGTAAATGCTCCTTTTATGGGCCCAAAACCATATATGAAGAGATCAGTCTATATGGCAGCTATATCCAAATCTGAACCGATCTAGGCCAAATTGCAGAAAGTTGTTGAAGAGCCTAACACAACCCACTATCCCAAATTTCGGCGAAATCGGACAATAAGTGCGCCTTTTATGGGCCTAAGACCTTAATTTGACAGTTCGGTATATAAGAGAGCTATATCCAAATTTGAACCGATCTGTGCCATATTGCAGAAAGATGTTGAGGGGCCTAACACAACTCACTGTCCCAAATTTCGGCGACATTGGACAATAATTGCGCCTTTTATGGCACCAAAAACTTAAATAGAGAGATCGGTTTATATGGCAGCTATATCCAAATCTGAACCAAATCTAGCACAGCTCACTGTCCCAAATTTCAGCAAAATCGGATAATAAATGTGGCTTTTATTGGCCTAAGACCCTGGATCGGCGGATCGGTCTATATGGCATCTATATCTAAATCTTAACCGTTCTAGGACATATTGCAGAAAGATGTCGAGTGGCCTAACACAACTCACTATCCCAAATTTCGGCGACGTCGGACAATAAATGCCCCTCTTATGGGCTTAAACCATAAATCGAGAGATCGGTCTATTTGACACCTATATCCAAATCTGGACTGATCTGGACCAAATTGGAATAGGATATTGAAGGGGCTAACACAACTCACTATCCCAAATTTCAGAAAAATCGGAAAATTAGTGTGGCTCTTATGCGCCTAAGACCCGGCGGATCGGTCTATATGGGGGCTATATCAAGATGTAATCCGATATATAAAGATATAGTCCCTCTGCGAACCTAATCTGCCTACGGACATAAAAAGAATTTTTGCAAAGTTTCAGCTCAATATCTCTATTTTTAAAGACTGTAGCGTGATTTCAACAGACAAACGGACAGACGGACGGACGGACATGGCCGGATCATCTTAGATTTTTACACCGATCAAGAATATATATACTATATAGGGTCAGAAATGGATATTTCGATGTGTTGTAGATGGATTGAAAAAATAAATATACCCCAATCTTTCGGTGGCGGGTATAAAAAACAAGTAAAAGCGTGCTAAGTTCGGCCGGGCCGATTTTTGGGAACCCACCATCATGGATTCTGCTTAAAATTTATACAAAATAAATTTAGCCGAAGGGCATAATTTTATTGTACATAACAAACTTCTGTCAAAGTAGCAAAACTTAAAGTTTTTAGGAACCGAACAAGGACCGTTCTTGGCATAGTTGTTGAAAATCATAATAGAAAACTATATGCAAAATATTAGCCAAGACGAAGACAAAATTGCGGCTTCCAGGGGCTCAAGAAGTCGAATCGAGAGATGGGTTTTTTGTAGGAGCTATATCCAAACCTGAACCGATATAGCCCATTTGCAATCCTCAATGACCTACATCAATTATATGTACTTTTAATTTACTTTAATAGGCTATGACAGAATATTTGTTCCACTAGCCGAACGTAGAATAGCGTTCCAAGCGCCTCAATCTTCTGCGCTTATTCCAAAATCTCTGACGCCAAGTTTCGAGGTGTCTCCCACAATCGGGCTGTTGGTCTTCCCGGTTTGCGTGTACCACCGTGTTTGTCTTCAAAAGACTTCTTTGTTGGAGCTTCTTCATCCATTCCGACAACATGACCTAGCCAACGCAGCCGTTGTATTTTGATGCGTATAACTATGCTATAGTCGTCATACAGCTCATACAGCTGGTGGTTCATACGTCGCCTATATTCTCCATAAACGCAAACTGGTCCATATATTTTACGAAGAATATTTCTCTCAAATACTCCAAGCACTGCCTCATCTTCTTTCACAAGTACCCATGCTTCAGAACCATATAACGCACGGGTAGTATCAGTGTCTTGTATAGTTTAATCTTCGTCTGTCGAGAGGTGGCCTTGTTTCTAAACTGCTTACTTAGTCCAAAGTAGCATCTGTTTGCCAGTATTATTCTTCGCTTAATCTCAAAACTGGTGTCATTAGTTTCGGTGACTGGCTGTCTCAAAGTTGTGGTTCCCAACTTTCTCCATTTTCTTTATCTGCTCGGTTGCGCAAGGCTTTTTGGGACTTGAAACCATCCATTTCGTTTTATCTCCATTTACTGCCAGATCCATTTTCACTGACTCTCTTTCGATTCTTTCAAAGGCTGCAGTTACTACCTCCGGTGACCGACCTATGATATCGATGTCGTCCGCATAGGCGAGTAGCATTTGTTCTCTTTTGATTAGTGTGCCATATCTATTCACATCAGCATCTCGTATAATCTTCTCCAACAGGATATTAAAGAGATCACACGATAGGCTGTCTCTTTGTCTGAAACCTCGTTTTAAATTAAATGGTTCGGTGAGATTCTTTCCTGTTCTTACTGAGGAACTCGTATCAGCAAGTGTCATCCTGCAGAGTCTTATTAATTTTGCAGGGATATCAAACTCAGACATGGCTTGAAATACCTTTGAACGTAAAGGATAATTGAAGGCGGCTTTGTAGCCAACAAAGAGATGGTAGGTGTTGATTTGTCCTTCTAGGGTCTTTTCCAGTATTTGGCGCAGTGTGAATATCTAGTCCAGGGTGGATTTACCTGGTCTAAAGCCGCATTGATGGGGCCCAATTATCTCATTAACTTTAGTTTTTAATCTTTCACACAGTCAATTACATGTATCTGTGCAAAATTTCAAGCAGCTAGCTTTACGCGTTGGACCGCTATCGTGATTTCGATAGACGGACGGACATGGCCAGATCTACTCTGAATATCGAGACGATCAAGAATATATATACGTTATGGGGTCTTAGATCTATATTTAGAGTTGTTACAAACGGAATGACCAGATTAGTACCCCCCCCCCCCAACCTTCGGTGGTGGGTATAAAAAACAATACCATCGAGTTATGTATTATAATTTTGTTATTGAGGTTCATGTCAGCCAGCCACAAAATTATCCAAATATAATTGTCAATAAGTGTAACTGATAGACCATCGTAGGTATTCTGACCAAACAAACAACAAAAAACTGTTCATTAAGGTTCCTTTCGTTGTTACAAAAAATGTCAGTATCATATGTATACGTGTGAGTGATGTGTATATGTATATGTGTATGTGTATGTGGATGATAATAATAGGTCTAGGACACTTTCATTTGAATGACAATTCACTCAACCACCGAAGCCGAATTAATATTTAATCAATTTATCAAATTCACAAAAAAAAAAACAGAAAATATAACAACGCAGTAAACAACAGACAACGCTTTAAACGAAATAATAATACACAACAACTAAAACAGCAACAAAAGAAATACACATTAACAAAACGATATTACAAATTATACTCAGGGATACATACGAAAAATAATCTAAATCTACAAAACAAAAACCAAAAAGAAGACGAAGAAAGAGAAGGAGAAGCAGAAAGGAAAAGCACACCACAATATCCGTCCGTAGACAAAGCTAAAAAAAAGACATTCAAAAAACTAAAAGTTAGGCAAACTAAAAAAAGAAATTAAACTTAAGCCACTACACACACACACAGCATTAGAAAACAATGCGAAACAGTAACCGTTTAATTATAGCCTAAGACAAACTAAAATGTTACGGCCCACATAACAGCCTGCGTCCGTCCCGATACAAAAATAAGTAAGTGAGCCAGCCAGCCAGCCAGCCAGCCACCTTTTTGCCTTTGAAAGAAGACCAAGAATATGAGGCTGCCTGCCTGCCCACACAACGAACCAAAGAGCACGACCACTTTGGCAACAAGGACAATGAGCAAAAAACATGGCAAAAATTAAAGTGCGCGCGCGTCATACCCACAGGCTTTTGGTGAAAATTTCCTAGAAAACCATTGAAGATTTCAGTGCGTGTGTCCATCATCAGTATCGTGTGGGTTCATCGGTGTGTGTTTGTGTGTGTGTATCTGTGCGAATTTTGTAAGCGGTAACGTCCGCAAAAAGTTGCCAAAATTTTCTCGTCACACACCAAGTTAATGTGCGATAGCACATCCACTGGCTGTTTTCTAAGCAGAAACAGTGGCCGCAAGGTAAGTTCGTTGGCATGGGAATTAATGGAAAATTATACTCATGAATTATGGCCACTTTGTGTGGGCTTTTCTAGCTAGGTGCTTAAAGTTCATAGAAAATACATAGAAACATATAAATAGTCCTTATAATGTAGAATATAAGAAATGCATTAAGAAAATCATGCTTGAAAGGCTTCTCAATTTCAAGGACTTTGACGAAATATTGACATACACATGTCATTGTTGTTGGCATTACCAAGTAATGATGGCTCCTTAATTTTGGTGTTAATATGTACAATATAATAAAATTGTGGTTCTTCAAATTGGTTTTTAATAAACACTTATACGCGTATTCACAAAACTTAATGCAGCTTTAAAGTAATTTTAGTTGACAGTATTGTGAATATGGATGTCATTATAATCAAGTTAACCTTCACTTGTACGTATTTATAGCCAATTTGAAAGCAACCACATTGAAATTATCTCTCCACAATATTTTTTGAATAGTAGTGGGAATTGCAAACAACAACAGGTCGAGTACAACTTCAAAGGGAAAACAAGTAAAAAAGCATTAAGTTCGGCCGGGCTGAACTTTGGATACCCACCTCCTCGGGTATATATGTAAACCCCCTTTCGTCCCAATTCGATGAACATTGGATAACTTATGCACCCGAATTCGCCACGGACATTGAGAGGTCCAATATATATAAGACATAAGTTCAAATTTCAACAAAATCGGGTAATAAATTAGGCTTTTATGGGCTTATGACCCTTTATCGGCAGATCGGTCTATATGACAGCTATATCTAAATGTAATCCGATCTGAACCATATATCAATCAGATGTTGGGAGGCGTAAAACTATTCACTGTTTCAAATTTCAGCAAAATCGGTTAAAAAATAAAGGTTTTATGGGATTCAGACTCTTAATCGGGAGATCGGTCTACATTGCAGCTATATCTGAATATAGTCCTATCTGTACCATATTTAGGTCAGATGTCGGGAGGCTTAAAATAACCCACTGTTTCTAATTTCAGCGAAATCGGGTAATAAATAAAGCTTTTATGGGCTTATGACCCTTTATCGGCAGATCAGTCTATATGGCAGCTATATCTAAATGTAGTCCGATCTGAACCATATTTAAATCAGATGTTGGGTGGCGTAAAACTATTCACAGTTTCAAATTTCAGCAAAATCGGTTAAAAAATTAAGGTTTTGTGGGATTCAGGCCCTTAATCGGGATATCGGTCTATATGACAGCTATATATAAATGTAGTCCGATCTGAACCATATATAAATCAGATGTTGGGAGGCGTAAAACTTTTCACTGTTTCAAATTTCAGCAAAATCGGTTAAAAAATAAAGGTTTTATGGGATTCAGACTCTTAATCGGGAGATCGGTCTACATTGCAGCTATATCTGAATATAGTCCTATCTGTACCATATTTAGGTCAGATGTCGGGAGGCTTAAAATAATAACCCACTGTTTTAATTTCAGCGAATTCGGGTAATAAATAATGATTTTATGGTCTTCAGACCCTTTATCGGCAGATCGGTCTATATTACAGCTATATCCAATAATAGTCCTATCTGAACCATATTTAGGTCAGATGTCGGGAGGCTTAAAATAACCCACTGTTTTAAATGTCAACAAAATCAAATAATAAATAAAGCTTTTATGGGCTTCAGACCCTTTATCGGCAGATCGGTCTATATAACAGCTATATCTAAATATAGTCGGATCTGAACCATATTTAAATCAGATGTTGGGAGGCATAAAACTATTCACTGTTTCAAATTTCAGCGAAATCTGATAAAAAATTAAGCATTTATGGTCATTGGACCCATAACCGGAAGATCGGTCTATATGGCAGCTATATCTAAATATAACTTGATTTGGCCCGTTCAAGAACTTAACCAGCATGCATCAAAAAGACGTATCTGTGTCAAATTTCAGCTCAATATCTCAATTTTTGTGTCGAGTGATTACAACAAACGGGCGGACAAACACTTGGACATCGTTATACTTTGTAGGATCGGAAATTGATATTTCGATGTGTTGCAAACGGAACGGAACGGGTGACTAAATAAATATACCCCCTATCCTGCGGTGGTGGGTATAACAAGTAACAAGGCCCTAAATTATGCCAAGCGGAATTTTAAATATCCACCAGCTTACTTTACTTACTTTATTTTACTTTACTTCAATTGGCCATTATAGAAAATTTATTCCTCGAGACGAACGTAGAATAGATGTCCTATCGTCCCGATATTCTGCGCTACTGACACCCAGTTTCGAGATATCGCTTTCCACTTGGTCACTCTATCCTAGTTTTGGTCTTCCCCGTTTAGGTTTTCTGTAAAGGTCGCATTAAAAAGACTTCATTGCAGGAACTTCTTCATCCATTCTGCCAACATGAATTAGCCAACGCAACCGTTGTATTTTGATGTGTTTAACTATGCTTTGCTACATTTGTTTCCGTTACGGCGGTGCCGAGATAGAAAAGTTACTGACTATATCAAAATTTTAAATAGTTCTCAACTTTCTCCATTTTCTTTATCTGCTGTAAACCCAGTCTTTTGGACCTGTAAACCCAGGCTTTGTGGGAGATGATATCATACACTTTGTCTTATCTCCATTTACTGCCAAACCCCACTTTCGTTGATTCTCTTTCGATTATTTCAAAGGCTGCAAACGGTTCTTCCGGTGACTGATCCATAATACCGATATTTTCTTATGCGAGTAGCATATGTTCTCTTGTCACTTCTCGTGCATTCTTCAGCAGGATACTAAAGAGATCCTTGTCTGAAACCTCGTTTGGTAGCAATTTTGACTTAATTCTGGCTTCTGAACATTCGAACATTCTTGATTCGCTCAAACTTTCGTCTTTTCATTTCCTTTTCTTCTTGCGGAAGAGACGTTTTGCCTCTCTACTTTTCTCACGATACCTCTCCTTCAGCTGACGCATTGCTATTGACTGCAAGGTTGCCCTGTATACCGCATTCTTGGTCTCAATAGATTTTTGGCACTCCTGGCTATACCATGGGTTCCTTGGGGGAGGCTATTGGTATCCAAGTACGGATGTTGCGGCTCTTTTCATGAAGTGGGCAATGGTTTGCCATTGCACTGCTAAACTATCGGGACAGGGAATACTTTCTTTAAGCAGTTGGGTCAGACGAGTGGAGTACGTCGTTGTCGCCTGTTGTGTCTTTCCGATGTCTAGCTTCCGTGCAGTGTCAGATCGTACGTTTTTCGCCCCACTAAGACGAGTGCTGTTTTGAAGAACTATCTGCAGCTTTGAATGACTGCTAAAAATCTGTCAAAAGCTTGAAAACGCAGTGGAAAAAGATGAACCTCCAATCAACATTACCCGATGCAACCAGTGACCGTGCGATCAAAGTTATGCAAGACGTATACCAATCCTGCCACTATAAGGACAACCTCCCACTGAGATTCATCATCTCCAATGGCAACGTGAACACAACAAACTTTACGCGATTTAATAAAAAAGAAGGAAACAATTTAAAAATATGTCTCTAGAAGTGAATCTATGTAATGTTTGATAAAATAAGCCAGAAAAAAAGACAACATCTACAAAACATTGGATTCGATAAGGAGTTTAAAGAGCTTTGATTTCTAGATAAGTTTAAGCACACCCATATGTAAATGTTCTGTTATCTGAAAAAGTTAATGCAACATTTCTGTAACCGAATTGAGCATGCTTAATTCAGCATATTTCGCAATGCGTGGGTATTTATTGGGTATTTACCCAATAAATACCTTTTTATACCCTACACCACTAATGTGGTACAGTGTATTACAACTCAGTGCATTTATTTGTAACACTCAGAAGGAAAAGAGCTAGCCCCATTGAAAAGCATACCGATCGACTCGGAATCTATTTCTGATATAAATTTGTGTACAAAGGACAGCTCAGAATTTTCATCCGATCATCTTTAAATTTGGTACAGGAATGTATATCGGCCTAGAGATGAAGCGTATTAAAATTGGAAAAATCGGTTCAGATTTGGACTATTACTGTAACAACATCTTCGTTAGTTAACTGATTCATTCAACAATTTTCAGGACGACAATACTGATTAGCTTTGGCAAATCGGATCAGATTTAGATATAGTTCCATATATATATATATATATAGTCTATGTTCCCTTCAAGAGCAGCTGCGTGCACACTTATTTGCAAATCTTCCCAAAACTTTACATAACTCTTTCCTCTACGATTGCCAAAATATCTAACAAGTTTGGTCGAAATAGGTCCACATTTAGATATAGCTCCCATATATATGTACGTCCGACTTTGAGTAATATTTCAATAATGGATTCATTTCTCAACCGATTGTATAGAAATTCGCGTTTCGTTAAATTTTATCAAAATCGTTTCAGATTTCTATTGTATTTAGCTTCCATATACATATGTACCGCCCTATTTGCACATATAGAGCCGTAGTTATTAAAATTTTGAACACATTTACTCGAAATTTGTTTACGTATTGTTTTATAACCCATCTGAAAACCTCTAACGAAGTCCACCAAATTCGGTTCAGAATAAGATATAACTCCCAATTTCTATTTATAGGGCAGGTGTAGGGTATTATATAGTCATCTACGCCCAATTTTTGCCTTTCTCTGCTTGTTTGGGTATTTATAAATTTTCTGATATTTTGGTAACTGAAAATTGTACCTTTTTTTAATTTCTTGTTCTTTGTGTATAAAACTGACTAATTATATATATCCACTATATAGACCGATCTCCCGTCTTAAAGTCTATAGACAATAATTAGCTCAGTTTTCATCCGATTTCGATAAAGTTTGGCACAGTTAGTTCTGGTAGACCCCTACCCACTCCTGTGAAACGGGGTTCAGTTCAGACACCATAGAGATCGATCGCCCAATCTCCCGATATAGGGTATTAAGGCCATAAAAGATCCATTTTTTATCCGATTTTGATGATATTTGGCATAGTGAGTTCTAGAAGACCCTACCTTCCTGTCAAATGTGGTCCTTTAGACCTCTACACTGTAGAGATCTACTAAAACTCACGATTTCAAATTTCATCTACTAAAACTCACCGTTTAAAATTTCATCGAAATCGAATGAAATATGCTCCTTTTACAGGCTCAATACCTTGTATCGGCAGAACGGTCTATATGACAGCTATGTCTAATATGGTCCGATCTCGACAAAGTTTAACAAAAAGGTGTAGCACAGAGTTTGGCATATCCGCCTATGACGCTGAACGCCTGGGTTCGAATACTAGCGAGAACATCAGAAAACAAGTAAAAAAGGCGTTAAGTTCGGCCGGGCCGAACTTTGGATACCCACCACCTCGGGTATATATGTAACCACCATCCATCAAAATCCAGTGAAAATTGCATACCTTATGTCCCATAACAGTTATATCGAAATATGTTCCGATTTGGACCAAATACTAATAAGTACAAGTCATTGTTCAATTGTGTATAACAAAAAATTTGTCTTTTTAGTAGCTATATCTAAAAATAAACCGATCTGAACCATATACGACACAGACGTCGAAAAGCCTAACATAAGTCACTGTGTCAAATTTCAGTGAAATCGGATTATAAATGCGCCTTTTATGGGGCCAAGACTATAAATCGAGAGATCGGTCTACATGGCAGCTATATCCAAATCTGCACCGATTTGTGCCAAGTTGCAGAAGTATGTCAAGGGGCATAATCTTACTTACTGTCCCAAATTTCGGCGACATCGGGCAATAAGTGCGCCTTTTATGGACCCAAAACCTTAAATCGAGAGTTTGGTCTAAATGGCAGCTATACCCCAATCTGAACCGATCAGGGTCAAATTGAAGAAATATGTCGAAGGGCCTAAGACAACTCACTATCCCAAATTTCAGCAAAATCGAATAATAAATGTGGCTGTTATGGGCCTAAGACTCTAAATCGGAGGATCGGTCTATATGGCAGCTATATCCAAATCTGGACCGATCTGAGCCAAATTGACGAAGGAAGTCGAAAGGCCTAACACAACTCACTGTCCCAAATTTCAGCAAAATCGGATAATAAATGTGGCTTTTATGGGCCTAAGACCCTAAATCGGAGGATCGGTCTATATGGCAGCTATATCCAAATCTGGACCGATCTGAGCCAAATTGACGAAGGATGTCGAAGGGCCTAACACAACTCACTGTCTTAAATTTCAGCAAAATCGGATAATAAATGTGGATTTTATGGGCCTAAGACCCTAACTCGGCAGATCGGTCTATATGGGGCTATATCAAGATATAGTCCGATATAACCCATCTCGAAATTAACCTGCTTATGGACAAAAAAAGAATCTGTGCAAAATTTCAGCTCAATATCTCTATTTTTGAAGTGATTTGAGAGTGATTTCAACAGACAGACGGTTGGACATGTTTAGATCGTCTTAGATTTTTACGCTGTTCAGGAATATATATATTTTATATGGTCGGAAATGGATAGTTCGATGTGTTGCAAACGGAATGACAAAGTGAATATACCCCCATCCTTCGGTGGTGGGTATAAAAAGTTAGAGGTGGTTATCTTCTCCTAATGCTGGCGATATTTCTGAGGTACAATGCCACGTAAAAACGTCTTCCCTTAAAGGTGTCGCACTGCGTCACCTTTTAAGGAACTCGGCTATAAAAAGGAAACCCCACTCTGCGATATGTGAGAAATTTGCCCCTGCTCATGCCCCTATGGAATGTTCATGGGTAAACTTGCATTGTATTTGCATCTAATGTTACAGATATATGTGGATTTAGTGCTTGAGTTCAATTATATATCTGCTTATAGGGAGTTAAAAAATGTCCCAAAATGTTGAAAAAAACCCATAACACATTTTCGATTATTAAATATAACTCATCAAAATATGATATAGAGAAACGAGGTTGTATACAAGTCATCACCCTTATAGGAATCGCTCGATTTTCAATGCGAGATCGTTTGCAGACCTATTTATCGACCGATTTTTTTTTTAAATATTGCACAATGCTTTTTTCTACGACTACTACAATCTGTACGGATATTTGTCAAAATCGTTTCAGATTTAGATATAGTTCCATGTATGTGTATTTGTTCACTGCAAGTGCAATTATCAACCGATCTTCTCAAAATTTTTATTTCTTTTATGAAATTCTTCATTTCAAATTTAAACAAATTTTAATTTCGTCAAATTAGCCTGTATAAGCAATGTGGTAGGCACTGTTGACACTCAAGAAAATTATTCCCTACCAAAATTTTAGAAAAATCCTACCAAACCCGACCAATACCTACCAAATGTTCTACAAGCCAAAAATGTGGTATATGTTTCTATACACACCACCGAAGAGTTGGTTATTTTTCTATTCCATTTGCAACACATCAAATTATACATTTTCAAACATGCAAAGTATAAATACTACATCGTCGTTTGATGAAATCACTCTATTGCCTAAAGTTTAAAGATGGCCTGTAGCTTGATGTATCACCATTTATACCGATCTCCCGATAACAAATCTTGAGTTTATAAGAGTCGTATTTACTTTTGTCCCGTTTTCAATGAACAATTGTGCTGAGTTTGGATAAACCGATTTCCCTATTTAAGGGTTTGTTCGCAGAAACAGGCTTTTACTACCCATTTTCTATGTTACCGTTAGTTGCATACACCCCTCAATATCTGAGTGTTTACCAGATGTGAACATATTTGTATGCAGCTGTCATATTCTTTCCGATTTTAGGCATTAAACGGCGAGTTTGTAACGCACAAAAACCGCATTTCATAACCAGAATTTACGAACTTTGGTAAAGATCCCTTAACACTTGTTCCAGTTACTGTCAATATCGGTACTTAAGCCCTTTTTTCTAACATTTAAAGCAGAGAGACGCCATGTATTCGTATTTATCCCCTAAATACACACAAAGATTAAAATAATTTTGAAAAACAACAACTTTTGTCGAAAAAAAACGACGAAATTTGTTAAGTTCTCTGCAACAATTTATTTTGAATTTTAACGATCCAAAGTAAAAATTTGTTGTTGAAAGGCACTCTTTGCAAGCCAACATATAACAACAATATGTTTATAGGCAAGAAAAAAAAAAAAAATTAACCAGCCATTACATGTGCTTTGCTGCACAGCTTCGGTGTGGTGGTGTTTTTATTTTCTTTGCTCGGCTCTCGCTGCTTGTCTCGTTCGTTTACCGCTTTGCTCGCAGGTTTTTCCTCTGTCACTCTTTTTTTTTCAATATTACCCTAAAATCCAATTTGATTAATTTTTCCGCCGCGTAATTTGAACACATCATTTCATGTTCGGTATTAAAATAACTCAATAAGCATTATTCGATCTTAAAAAAAGTGTAAACACTTTTAAAAAAAATCATTTGATTATTGCCATGGGAGTCTTGTGTGTTACATGGTAGTACGCGTATTTTAACAACTAACTCAACAAAAGAATTTGTGGAAAATCCACAAAAATTCAATTATTTTGTCTGTGAAGTCTCTACAAACCTACTTCAACATATAGTATTCAATTCAATGCTAAAATTCATTGAGAATTTAAAGTTTCACATGCAAATTTCGTTAGATAGATTTTTCTCAGAGTTATTTTTTTCTATGCAGAATCGAGAAGAAGTGAAATACTTTTGAGTTATGCGAGGCAATTTTTTAGTAATTATCTTGGCATTTATATATTGAAAAAAAACCTACCAAAAATTGAGGCCAGCCTACCAAGTGCATAGAAACCTACCTATTTCGGTAGGGAACTACCAAAAACGGTAACACTGGTGGTAGGGTATCAAAAAGTCAGATATGCCTGATTTAAGCTCGTCCTCACTTGTTTTTTAAGGCTTTAGAAAATGCTTATGAGTAACACCATATCGGATTTGGGAAGCTATGTTCTACAAATATGATTCCTTTAAAATGCTTTCCTTCTAATTAATATATATATATTGGTAAGTCATTACCTATTGACTGAGCATATGCCGAAGGTAATGATATGGCATGGAATAATAATGGTGTGTGCTTATGAAAATGTATTCGATAATTGCTTTTCCTAACCAAAACATTTGGTAATTTTCGTTGCTTTATTCATTAAATTAGCTTATTAATGAACTTTTCGCATGTTTGTAATTGGGAAAAAGGTGCAAGTTCTTTGAATACTTGTGGCTTGTGAAAATATAATTTAAAAAGAATTACAAAATATTGTACTAAATTAGAAGCTATTGTTTTGAAAACAAGAATTATTTTAGGTGCAAATAATAATACATCTAAAAAAAATTGTTTAACTTAATTTTAGTAACCATCAAACAAAGGATCTTACCATGAAATATAACTTTTACAGAGCGTTTTATAGAGGGCCATGTAATTTAATGCTGGATCAAAAGCTTAAGTGTTCAGCTCATATCGATTTTCCAGTGGGAATATCAATGGCTATTCCACAATTCATCTTGAGATGGTCAAAGATAATGAATAATGAATACCCATTTTAACGTTCGTATCTCTTGTTTGAGCAATGTACGCCGAATGAATTAAGCAATTTAGAAAGGGAAAATTCATCAAGTTTCTGTTCATTTAGTAATCTTTCGAAATTAATCAACTTGTCATCACTAATAAGCTTTGTGACTAGGGCGCTTAAGCCACAAAATCTTTAGCTAAATGATAATTAATGTTACATCAAATTATATATAGGCAGCAAATTGTCATCAAATATATTTGCTTGTCAATGTACACCATACAGTTTTGGCGTTTTGTTGGCAAAAATCTCCTAACGTTGAAAATTTTTCCGAACAACTATTAATTATACACTCTTAATACTGCTCCACCTACCAACTCAATGCAGCACACATAAGAGTGCACATAGCAATGAAACTCCAACTTGGAAAACTTGGAATTAAACTGTCAACTTCGGTTTTATTGATTGTAAATAATTGAAAACCTACCGCATTGAGACCTTGAACGTGCATTTGGAATTTTAAATACCATGTCAACATTCTAAATGCCGGACTAAGCATTTTGGTTGTTTGTTTCACTTGTTGTCACAAATCTATTCCCCGGCCCCCTCCTTACCAGGAAAACACAACTCACGCGAACTGTTGTGGTTCGTCCCACATTTTCCTGGAAATACGATTAGGCATGAAGAAATAACGGCGTAAAGTGCGAATGTGTTTGTATATGTGTGTGGGTGTGTGTGTGTTAAGTGACATTTTACAAATCTAAGCAAACCAAACACGCAATAGAAGCAGAGTAGGTGACTCATAACAACCACATGAAGCAATCAAACAACACATTCATATGATTTTGATAATAATGCAAGGGGTGGCGATAATCATTAGGATACATTTTGTTGTTTACAAGTTGTTAGGCTGATTCTATGGCAATTAGTAATTTGAATGAGAATTTTAAAAAATGTGCAATGCAGACGTCTTTAAAACAAGGCCAAAAATATTACAAAACAAATTAAAGTGTGCTAAGTTCGGCCGGGCCGAATCTTATACACCCTTCACCATAGATCGCATTTGTCGAGTTCTTTTCTCGATGTCTATCTTTAGACAAACAAAGAATAATAGAAACGAATTGCTTTAATATTGGAGCTATATCAAGTTATTGTCCGATTCGGAAGATAATTGAACTAAATGAAATTGAAGACATTAGTAGAAGTCATTGTGTAAAATTTCAGCCAAATCGAGAAAGAATTGCGCCTTTTAGGATCTCAAGAAGTAATATAGAAAGATCGGTTTATATGGGAGCTATATCAGGCTATAGATCGATTCGGACCATATTTGACACTTAAGTTAAAGGTCATGAAGAAGCCATTATACAAAAGTTCAGCCAAATCGGATAATAATTACGCCCTCTGGAGGCTCATGAAGTCAAGATCTCAGATCGGTTTATATGGCAACTATATCAGGTTATGGACTGATTTGAACAATATTTAACACAGTTATTAGAAGTCATTACAAAACACGCCGTGCGAAATTTCAGCCAAATCGGATAAGAATTGCGCCCTCTGGTGGCTTAAGAAGTCAAGATTTAAGATCGGTTTATATGGCAGCTATATCAAAACATGGACTGATATAGACCATTTAGAATCCCAACCGATCTACACTAATAAGAAGTATTTGAGCAAAATTTCAAGCGTCTAGCTTTACTCCTTCGAAAGTTAGCGTGCTTTCCACAGACAGACGGACGGACATGGCTAGATCGACTTAAAATGTCATGACTATCAAGAATATATAAACTTAATAGAGTCTTAGACGAATATTTCGAGGAGTTACATACAGAATGACGAAATTAGTATACGCCCATCCTATGATGGAGGGTATAAAAATGTTAATAAGTATGGTATTACTAGAATTATTATATTTAGATTACATAAAACAAATCCACATACAAAAAATTTAATTCTCAATTATTAAGAATTCAATACCATTCCACCATTTTTCACAACTTTCGACGTGGACTATCACGACGTTTCCGACGCTCGCTCAAAGTTGAATTCCTTGAAGGTCATCCAAAAACGGCCGTTGCATCAGAGAAAATTGATGCCGTGCGTTAATTTATAACTCAAGATAGTCTATGTGACACTGTGAGATAGATCCTTGGGCATTTCTTTCGATATTCCATGAACACCAATAAAAAAAGTTTTGTCTTCGTTGGATTCTGCACAATTTGACAGTCGCCCAGAAAAAGGTTCGTATCGATTAGTGTGAAGAATTGTTGAAATACGATCGCGGTGCTTCAAAATATGTTTATTAGATCGTCGCAGGCGGCGAATCTCGGATCTATGAGTATGAGCCCGAAACGAAACAACAATAATCAGTGTGGGACTTCGAGTCGAGCAAGCCGAGCAAAATCCAACGAAAGTTGTTTGCGGAAAAAGCAATAACAGCAAATGGTCGTCTGTTTCTTCGGCAAAACTGGTCATGAGTCTACTTTTCCGCTTGAGCGACTTTCGAGCGGCCAAAACTTCGAATTGGAGGGCCATCCGCCATGCAGCCCTGACTTAGCACCCAATGACTTCTTTTTATTCCCTCATATTAAGATAAAAATTTTGTGATCAATGATTTTTGTCGCCAATATATGCTGTTGAAGCGTTCAACAACCTTTTTTTAGAAGTGTCTCAATCGGAGTGAAAAAAGACCTTCGACAATTGATTTAATCGCATGAAAAAGTGTATAAATCGTGCTGCAAGTTACTTTGAAAGGTAATAAGACAATAAGGCAAAAAATTTATTTAGCAGCCTTCGTATATTTGAATCAACTTCGACCAAACTTTCTGGGCGTGGTGATGGTCGTAGAAGAAAACATTGTGCCAAATTTTGGAAACATTGTTAATAAATGTTTTCGCCATGACTTCATAGATACCTACTACAGATACCTACTATATCGAAGGGACTTCCCTTCCCTTTCCCCCTTTGACTATATTGTTTGATTCGATGAATTGTTTTTGAGAGATTGATTTTCTGCGCCATTTTCTATGTTCTTCGGTATTGTAATTATTAAAATTCAAAATCTTAAAAACAATTATAATAAAAACAAAATATTCTGTTCTTTTCCCCATTGCAGGAAAATGGAAGATCAGTTCCTGATGTTACGGCAAGCCCGGGCCGTGCGCCGCCCGGACCATTGCCATCAAATCAAATGCAAACGATGGTTAATCAACAGCAACAGCAGCAGCAACATCATCATCAACAGCAACAATCGCAGCATCAGCAACATCATCAACAAAGGCAGGGCGGTTCCAAGGAGCCGGTGCTGCTGCAAGGGGATTTCCGCAAAGTATCAGGCATCAGTTCAGAAATATTTCGACAGATAGAAGCAGTAGAAAATGATCATGATCCAAATACAGCGGCCGCCTTGGAGGTAAGCATACTTCCCAAATTGCTTTCTTAGAATTTCGATGGTTATTGTTATGTGATTTCCCACAGGCGGTGGAGAGACGGGGTGAGATGATAGTACGCATCTTGGAACCGCACAGTATTGGTGGTAAACAGGCAGTAGATGCAGCCCACAAGCTATTGGCGAAAAAGGATAATCGACATATTGTGCAGGTAAGATATTTTAAAACACTCCTATCTTTGAAATTTTTATCTTGAAATTTTTTTGCATAGCTGGTGGAAATCGTTAAAAGACCTGGTCAGACCTTGGGTCTATATATACGAGAGGGTAATGGGGCCGATCGTACTGATGGTGTGTTTATTTCCCGTATAGCCATTGAGTCGGCAGTGTCGAATAGCGGCTGCCTAAAGGTACGCTTTTTTTTTTGATTTTCTTCCTTTACCCATTGTTTTAAATTTTTTCATTTCATCTCAAGGTGGGCGATGAAATCTTAGCAGTGAATTTAGTCGATGTCACGCACATGTCCCTGGATGATGTTGTGATAATAATGTCAATTCCTCGGCGGCTTGTGCTGGCCATACGACAGCGTTGCGGCAATCGTGGCACAGGCTCTCCGGGACCGCCTTCCATGTCACGACCCGAGCAGAAACCTCCACCAGTTGTTGTCATGAAACGAGATTTGCGAGACGAGGAGCTAGATGAGACTGATCACATGTCAAGGTCCCGTTCATCACGCGAAAGACGTACAGGTATTTGATATTGTTGCTTGGTTGTGATATATTAACGTTTGGTCTTCTCTTGTCTCCCCCCATCCTGTAGGTGATGGCCGAGAGATGTCCGAGTCGCGTTCCCGACTGGGATTGGGCTTGAATAACTACAGTCCGCAATCGGAACAACTGGATATGTACTATAATACACGTCCGGGTATAGATCCTCCCAATTGGGGTTACAAGCCACCACCTCCGCCCTCGTCAGTTATCACGGAACAGCCCAAGGGTCACACTTTTGCACCTTCACATGCCTACTATAAGAATGCTGGCACTCTGGAGAGTCTTGCGGAGAAAGTTCATTCCTTTTATCCTGGTGCTCCTCCATCCCGTCGTTTATCAGTGGGTAATGTACCTCAAAGAGCACGTTTCCCACGTTCTGGTTCCGACCAGCATTTGCCTCGCGTAGAATATGCCGATTACTCGAATTCATTGGGTCGCCATTCACTGCTACGGCCGAGCCTTAAGCCTAGCGGAGGTTCGGTTATTATGGGTCCCGGTGGCACACTGGGTCGTTATGGGCGCTACGATCCTCACTCACAAGGCAAATACGGCCCAAGTGGTACTCAGTCTCTGACTAGACGTTCACGACCCAATTTAGACTATTCCAGTGATACCGAGGCCACAGTGGGACCACGGCCCAATTACTATTACTACAACAGGCCTGCCATTGGCAGTATGCCTCGTGGTGCTGGTGGCGCCGGCACATCTGTGCTGGGTGGAGGTCCTGATATGGCTAAGTTTAACTCACTGCCACGAGACCGTCCCGGGGTGCGTCTACCGGGCATACGCTCGAGAATAAGCGATAGAATAATGGATGAAAACGATGGAAATATCTCTGCCCCCGAATTTAATGCTAGGCGAGATCGTGACTTGAGGTCGCGCATCACTGCCAGCCCATCAATATTTACCTCGGACGAATATCGTGCCTGGTTACGAAGAGCTCCCAGTAGTTCAGCCATAGCAGAACAGATGCGAATGACTCGTGATCTGCTAAACCAGCCACGATCTCATCGTTTCTCTTGCAGTGCGGAGAACATTCACGATGCTCTACGAAATGTAAGTAACGAAGTAACTGCTCACTCTTACAAAAATAAACCTCTTCTTTGTTTTTTTTTTTTTTTACTACAGACCGAAAGCATTTATTCTAGTCGAACGGGTATACTGGGTGCTGGTACTTTAGACCGTCATCTGGGTATGCCTCGCCCCATTTCATCGCTGCCAGTAAGGTCGATGTCATCGCAACACATAGGCGGTCCCAATTCCATACGTTCCCCCAGCATTCGTCGCATGCGCCAATTACTGGAGCTGTCCGCTGGTCCCGCCAGTCCCAGTGGTAGTATTATGAGCACCGGAGGTCACCAGAGCCCAGCTCCCACCCCTAGTGCTACATTGCCACGACCTCATCGGCAGATCGACATTAATCCTGCAGAATTCAGCAAATACAAACTAGATAAGCCCATAGTGGATATAGGCGGCGTATCGGGCATGTTGTGGATTCACCTGTTAGCGGGCCGTGGCCTACGTTCGGCTCCCGAACTGGGACCACAGCACGGTGCAGGGGGACAACATCTGCCAGCGCCCACACGAGATCTGTACTGTGTGATAGAGTGCGATCGCGTGCACAAGGCCCGCACAGTGGTAAGGTCTGGAGATTTACAATTCGATTGGGATGAATCGTTCGAACTGGATTTGGTGGGCAACAAGCAGCTGGATGTTTTGGTGTACTCCTGGGATCCCCAGCACCGCCATAAGTTATGCTATCGCGGAGCCATTTCCCTATCCACCGTGTTGCGTCAGTCGCCGTTGCATCAACTGGCTCTTAAAGTAGAGCCACGTGGTACCATTTACATACGCATGCGCCACACAGATCCCATTGCTTTGTACAAGCGGCGAGGATTGCCCAGCCTTAGAGCTGGTTATCCCACACTGTTCGGAGCCGATTTGGAGTCGGTGGTGAATCGAGAATCGAAGGGAGCTCCCGGTTCGGCGCCAGTTCCCATTGTCTTGCGGCGATGTGTGGAAGAGGTTGAGCGACGCGGTCTTGATATAATCGGATTGTATCGACTCTGTGGATCGGCAACGAAGAAACGTTTGCTAAGAGAGGCATTCGAGCGCAATAGTCGTGCCGTGGAATTGACCCCAGAACATGTTCCTGACATCAATGTCATCACTGGTGTGCTTAAAGACTATCTTAGAGAATTGCCGGAGCCATTGTTTACAAGATGTCTCTTCCAGATGACAGTAGATGCATTGGGTAAGTTGGGCAGAGAAAATAACGAATGAAAATCAAACTATATATGAATTGGATCAACTTTTTAGCTGTGTGCCTACCCGATGATCCCGAAGGTAATGCCAAACTGATGCTTAGCATTTTGGACTGCCTACCCAGAGCAAATAGGGTAAGTTTTAACTTTGAATACTAAAAGCCCTGACCTTTCTAAACGTATTTTCACTATTCCGCAGGCCACTTTGGTATTTCTACTTGATCACTTGTCCCTGGTGGTCTCCAATTCCGAACGCAATAAGATGTCTGCTCAAGCCTTGGCCACTGTCATGGGTCCTCCCCTGATGCTGCACTCGGCTAGCGCTCAACCAGGTTCCGATATCGATCATGCCCAGCCCATTGCCGTACTGAAATATCTCTTGCAAATCTGGCCCCAACCCCAGTCGCAACATCACCAAAGTGCAGCGGCCGTGGGTGCCGCTGGAAATCTTATGGGCAGCATGACTGTCGGAGGCAGTACCGTGGGCATGGGCCTGGGTATGGGTTTGGGTATGAGTGCTGGCAGTATGAGCAATATGGCGGGAGTTGTTTCAGGTAACGTAATTCTAGTATATTTCCTGTGCGAATCATTCTTGCATCATATCTTCCAAAGTCGTCTTTTCGGTTTGAGTCAGTCATTGTTCATTTTTTCTTCTGGTTACACTTCGTGGCACAAGATCCGTCGCTACAAAAAATTTCAACTTTTTAATCACAGCAATTTTTTTTTTCGTTTTGTTTAAATTCTTAACGGTTCCAGGGGAACTTTTGAAGACACTTGTAACACCTCCACTACTACCACTACCACAACCTACACGTTTTTTCACTCACCAACACCCACCGAATCGACACCGTACGTTGTTAAATACGTTGTTTAGTTTAGTTACGTTACGTTGAATACTATCGAGGGGAAGCAAAGCAGGAATTGACACTTTACTGTCATTCCCTTACTCTCTCTATCTCTCTCTCTACACCACTATATCTGTCTCTCTCTCTCTCTTTATCTATCTATCTCTATACATGTATTATAGTTTTAAGTTATTGTTAGAAACCAAATACAATTGCAATAATATTGATTAATACAGAGTCCTATGTAGACAGGTCGGCGCGGCGAGTCAACAGGGCAGCGTGGAAGCAAAGTCAATGCGTTGCAAGTGGACAGGCAGGCGTTTCTCATGCAACAACAGCAGCAGCTCATGGCGGCGGGCAATCTACTACGCTCGTCCACTTCGGTAACCAACATACTTTCTCAAGGCCCACATCCGCTCTCAGCCACAGTCAACAGTCATCTGTATCAATCAGTAGTGGGTCAGTTAGCTCAATCGCATCGAGCCTTGCAACAAGCGGTGCAACAGGTAAACAAACACCACCACCACACATCATACCCTCCCCTCCCAAAAAAAAGAACACTAAGAAAAATAACAACACTCTCTTACTAATTAATTTTATGAATAATGATAATAATTAACAATTAACATATGAGCTTTCCAATTTCCAATTCAATGGAACTATATTTCGGAGTTGCCTCCCCCATTAACTTCTACTTTCGGCATAAAGCAGCGTTTAGTATTTGTTCTGTGTATCAAAGACGCAATGCCAGCAGCTCAAGGACCAAGACTTCTGCCCACAGCGAGCAGCCATCTAAAAACAGTGTTACAAATACACGCTCCATTCCTTCCAAGAACAAGCCCAATGTTGTTCCCTTCTCTATCCCCCTCCAATAAACATAGTACTCCAACACTTCCATAAGTCTAACAGAAACACTGTGCAATTTATTTTCAAAATAGAAATAAATTCACTTCTGTATTGGATGAACTTTAGAAAAGGTTCCATGAACACACAACACCATAATATATTAATAAAACGTATACAGTACTTTCCATTACGCTCAAAAGTTTTCATCACATATCATAACTTGCCAAAAAGAATTCTTCCATTCTATGCATAGCGTCCAATTCTCTAATTAGATTCTCAAACTCGGCGATAGTATAGTTTGTATTTTGAAATAAGTATGGACAAAAAAAAAACTTGACGATTTTTTTACTTTTTAAATTTCAAACCTCAAGATTTCAAATGGGATCTATATCAGAATATACACAAATCTGGACCATACTTATCACCATTGATGACCGTCATAATAGAACACTATGAACAACATTTTAGCCTTATCGGATAACATTTGCCGCTTTTAGGGGCTCAAGATGACAAATCTGGAGATCGGGTTATATGGGAGCTATAATAGTTTATACACAGTTTTGGGTCATACTTGTCATGATTGTTGAAAATCATAACAGATTATTACGTGCACAAATTCAGCTCAATCGTAAGATCGATTCGGGGTACAAGATTTCAAAATAAGAGATCAGTTTATATGGGAGTTATACAAGGTTATATACCATTTTGAACCATAATTGGTGTAATCGTTGCAAGTCTTAACGGAACACTATGAGATCAAGATGTCAAATCGGGAGATCTGATTATGTGGGAGCTATATCAGGCTATAGAACAATTTAGACCACACATTATTGAAAGTCGTAGAAAACTTCGGATAATATTTAAAGCTTCTAGGGGCTCAAGAAGCCAAGTCGAAGGTCCACTTTACATGGGAGCTATATCCAAATCTGAGCCGATATTTCCATCTATTTGCAATCGCCATCGACCTACACCAGTAAGAAGTGTCCATGAAAATTCAATTGACTAGCTCTAAGCTTTTGGCTGCTATTGAGATTTCCACAGACGGACAGATGATCCAGCTATCCACAGATAGCTAGATGAACTAATAATGTCAAGACGATCAAGAATGTATATACTTTATGGGGTCGCAGATAAACAATTAGAAGATTAGTATACCCTCAATTTTATGGTGTTGGGTATAAGAGTTTTGATTTTTTTTTTCAGTTTTCCTTAAGTGAAATCAATGATCGAAATAAACATTTACGATATTGATGTAACTTTAAAATCAATGAAATTTAAAATTTTTACAAATTTGCACATTATAAGTTTTCCAAAAAAATAATTAAAATTTTGTACAATTAAAAACGTAACCTTAATAAACGCGATTTTTCAAAAAACATTTTGTCGGAAAATGATCTTCGCCCTAACAGGCAAAAAACTTGAAAAATTAAAAATTCGGCAGGGCCCGGCCGGGATTCGAACCTGGACGGATGGAGTAGCAGCGAGAGCCTAGCGTTCGATGCCATCAATACAACTTCCAACAGATGCACAAAATCATGTGTAGTCGGGATGAAGTGTAATTTGTCACAAAAAGAATGTCTGTCATTACACAAAAATACATGCATTGGGAAAAGTACAGCTAATAGGGTTGTCGAGTGTGGTAATTGTATCATCGATGCGTTTTCGCTATTAATACGATTCAAATACAACATACCAACGCACGGCCCTCGAAGCCATCGCACCTAATATGATTGAAAAGTCTTCTAACCAAATACGAAACGGGTCCCATATAGGTTGGTGTGTGTTGCTATCTTTGGCTTTCTTTTTCTATTCGCATCTCCGATCATTGAGCTCGTCTCGAAAGAGAAACAAACAGAAATTGTAAAATTTTATGATCTTCGCCCTAACAGGCAAAAAACGTGAAAAATGGAAAATTGAATGAAAAATAATTTCTCAGAATTTGTATAACCTGCACCACTGCTGTGGTACAGGATATTACAACTTAGTGAATATTTTTATAATATCCCAAAGGAAGAGAGATACACCCATTGTATATCAATCGATATGGCTATAACCGTCTGTCAGTCTTTCAATGTGAAATTGTAATCGAAGTACAAATCGCACTTTTGTTGCGACCATCATAAAATTAGAACAGATTTTTTTACTGGAATCGAAGCGCTTTGAATTTGGAAGAAATCGGTTCAGATTTAGATAAAGTTGCCATATATATGTTTGCCCGATTTGGATTTATATTGCAATATTGTGGTCATTTGTAAACTGATCTTCACGAAATTTGGCAGGAAAGATTCTTTTATGACTTTTCAGATTACCATGGAGTTTCATAGAAATCGGTTAATATTTAGATATAGCTTCCACATATAATCGACCGATTTTTTGTTAGAATGGTTAAGGCTGAAGCGCCAGCGAGATCGTGTGCAAAATTTCAAGTCCTTAGTTTATCCGGTTGGCAGGCCCCTTAAGTTGGTCACTTCGGTATTTCAAAAATTTGTTGTGGCTGCCAAATCTTCGTTTGTGATCCGATTTCCACATTTTTTTTCTGGATAGTGTTCAAATATCCCTACAAAAAAATCCGCTTTAGGTCTACAATATCTCGTCTCGTTTCGGGGATATTCGAGTTTCAATTTTTTTAAGAAACAAACGAATAAATGTATCTTGGTGATTCTTTTGGAATTTCGCAGATAAAAGTGTCCTTAAAAAACTAAAAATAAATGTAGACCGATTTTTTACATGCATCCACAAAAATGGTTGCAAAATCGGAGGCTACAAATATTGTTAGGCGCAAAAAATTGTTTCCATGGATTTAGAGGACTTATACAGTAAAAAAACATAGACACAAATGGGGGATCTGGGTTTTGGAGTTCAAGAACTCGAGGCGTTTTTCCAATTTTTTTTATAAAAAAATTGCCTATTTTGAAGTGCACATAGCACTCATTAAAGTTAACATATCTTGTTCATATTTCACATAAAACTCATCTACAATATGTCCTCTTCACAAAATAAAAGACAAAAATAAGGGTTTTAAGCAAGTTTTTTTCAATAAAGATAAATCAATGAAAATACTTTTGTTGACCAAAAAATGCAAAAAGTATACTTTTCACATTTTTTGACTTTTGAACTGTATAAATTTACTGAATAATCAGATGTGGACACTTTGGCCGCAAAGTCGTTGTTTATTTTGTCACGAATCCAAATCATCCGTATCTAATTTCGAACAAATGTATTCAAAATAACTGCGGCTCTTTATATGCAAATAGGGCGATCGATGTATATATGTATATGGGAGTTAAATAGAAATCTCATCCTATTTTGATAAAAAATTATACAAAAATGTCACCAGTCATAAGAGAATAATATGTGCCAATCGGTTGACAAATAACCACATTATTGCAAATTATTCAAAGTCGGATGAACACGTATGTGGGAGCTATATCTAAATTTTAGCCATTTTCAACCAAACTCTTTATATATTGTGATGACTATCACAATATCTAAAGAGAAAAGCGTTGTGCAAAGCGTTTTGGGAAGATTGGCTAATAAATGTGACTGCAGTGACTCCAGAAGTGAAAATCGCAAGGATTCGAACCCAGGCGTTTAGCGTCATAGGCGGACATGCTAACATCTGCGCTACCGTGGGTAACCTCTGCTCTACGGGCGCATATATATCGGAGCTATATATAAATTACAACCGATTTCAACCAAACTCCTTATGTATTGTAATAGTCGGAGAGGAAAACGTTATGCAGGGAGATTGGATGATTGGCTATGGGGAGATTCGTCATTAAGTGTGCTTGCAAAGACTCTAGAAGTGAAAATAGGGCAAAACTTATATAAATGGGAGCTATAAATCGGAACTATATCTAAATCTCATCCGATTTCTATGAAATTCATCAGTAATGTCGTGCAAAACTTCGTGGGCATCGATTAAAAAATTATGATTTTATTGCAATATTAGTTCAAATCAGACTATACATTGGAGCTATATCCAAATCTGAACCAATTTTTTCCAATTTCAATAGGCCTCGTCTCTAGGCCGTAAATCATGCCTGTACAAAATTTGAGGATGATCGGATGAGATTTGCGACCTGTACGTGCACAAAGTGCAATTATCATGGACAGACGGACATAGCTAAATCCAACCAGATACTGATTCTGAGTTGATCGATATACTTATTAAAGGTCTATCTCTCTCCTTCGTGGTGTTACAAACAAATGCACTAAGTTATAATAGCCTCTACCACAATAGTGGTGTAGTGTATAAAAATTGGGTCATTCAACCTGGAAGAATGCCAAGCCCCACCTCAAACCGATAGAAACGAACATTTTTATCGACTGGAACAATATGGGTATTAAATGAATAAGAGTGTGAAACATGTTTTTTTTAGAGCTTTAAAAAAACAAAAATCAAAGTGCGAAACTTTAGCCAAATCAAAAAGTAATTTGGCCCTCTAGGGGCTCAAAAAGTAAAATCGAGAGATCGGTTTATATGAAAACTATATCAGGTTAAAAACCGATTCAGATCATGGTTTTTGATGGTCTTGACGGCCACCAAGAAAACTGCCCAAATAGCTATCGGCAAATTCAAGAATCAAGCCAAGATCAACCATGTTGAGTAGTACATTTTGAGTTGGATGAAAAAAAAGGATTTCTTATTTTTAAAGAACTATTCGATTCAAGTGACGCGTGTGTTTTATATACAACAAACAACATGGATAACAAAAATCCTTGTGCGAAATTTCTGCCAAATCGAATTAGAATAATATAAGAATTCCTGTAGGAGCTCAAGAAGTAAAATCGGAATATCGGCTTATATCGACTATTCAGCCTATATTTGTCGGGGTTATGGCAGATCATAGTAGAAATTATTGTATAAAATTGCTGTCGAATCGAATCGGTGGGACGCTCAAAGTCATATGGTGGGACGCTCAAAGTCATATGAGCAATATTTCGAAATGTTAAAAAAAATTAATGACTACAATAGATTAGTATATCTCAACCCTACAGTGGAGGATATCAAAATTAATTCACGTTTTACATGGATTCATGAAACTAATTAACTAATTTTTTGGATAATATTTTTACCCATCGTTTTGGCGCCATGACAGTGGGCCCAAACACAAACGCCTCAAATTGAAAAAGAAAAATAACCCAAATTTGGGGAGGTTTTGCATTATAAAAATTATCCCAAAACAATAACACCCCAAAGTATGCAAATGCAACCCAAATTTCGGGGTCAAATTCCATTCTGGAGTTTGGGGTATATTTTCATAAGGCAAAAAGACGCCAACGCATGCATAATCACCCCAAAATATTATTTTGGTGTTGTGTACAGTGTATATATGGGTGTAATTTCATAGTTGATTTAAAGAACTTGAAAGTTAAATGAATTCAGAGAAGAAGTAGAAGAAAGAAGTAGTAGGAGAAGTCAGCTTACTTTTTTCAAAAATACAAAAGCAAACTTGCTCATGAACATTCTAAAAACTCCGCCAAGATTGGTCCAAATCGGTATATAACCAGATATAGCTCCCACATAAACCAGTCCCTTGATTTAAGTTATTACGTCTAGAGAAGGTGTACACTTTAACTTACGACTTTATCCTTGAATTGTGTTTTCCGTTTTACTGATCCTGGTGTTTATGCTAAGATTTGAATTCTGGGGACTATTGTACGATTTTCCGGCGAACATTTGTGTCGAATATTTTGCTATGCTAGAATCCCAACTTTTTAGCAAGCAGTTTTTAATCCAGTTTCCAAAAAGTGGCCGAAAGCTCATGTTATATTCAAATATCGAGAACTTTTTTTATATTTTTTCTTTTTTGTTTGCAAAAGCGTTTCAAAAATTGAGCGATGGCTGCTTAAAAAAGGCACCAAAAACCGAAATTAGGACCCAAAAATTTTGTTTGGGGTATATTTTTTCCTTTTTCTGGATATATATTTTTTTGAGTATATTTTCTTGTTGTTCTCCATATACAGTGGCACAGAAAAGTCTGCATACACCACTGAAAAACCATGTTTTACAAAACGAATTTTTTGATTATCAATTGTTGATAATATTGTCTTTCAGGATTCCTTAAATTACAATATGTTAACATTTTTTGGATAAAATCTTTACACACGTATTGGGATGTCAATTAAACCATCTCATGAAAAATTTTGTAGAGATCGGACCAAAATTGTGGCTTCTACAGCCTTAAGCTATATCTAAATCTGGACCGATTTTTATGAAACTTGTACACATATGAGGACGTTAAATAAAACGGCCTATGCCAAATTTTGTAAAGATCGGACCAAAATCGTGGCTTCTACAGCCTTAAAAGGCCATATCAGATGAAAAGTATATATGGGAGCTATATCTAAATCTAGACCGATTTATACGGAACTTTGCACACATATGACAACGTTGAATAAAACGCTCCATGCCAAATTTTGTAAGGATGGGTCCAAAATTGTGGCTACTATATATATAAAGATATACCTAGGAGCTATATATAAATCTGATCCGATTATGATGAAATTTTGCACACATATTGGTACGTCACAAAAAGGACTTTGTGCCAAATTTTGTAAGGATTAGACCAAAATTGTGCCTTCTACAGTCTTAATATGTCAAATCGGACGAAAGTTATATATGGGAGCTATATCTAAATCTGAACTGATTTAGATGAAATTTTGCACACATATTGGGACGTCATACGAAACATTTCATGCCAAATTTGGCTCCTACGCAGCAAAATTGTGGCTCCTACAGCTTTAAAAGGGCATATCGGATGAAATATATATATGGGAGCTATATTTAAATCTGGACCGATTTCAATAAAATTTTGCAATTATTTTGGGACGTTAAAAAACACTTCGTGCCAAATTTTGTAAGAATCGGACCAAAATTGTGGCTTCTACAGCTTTAAAAGTCCACATCGGATGAAAGATATATATGGGACCTATATCTAAATCTGAACCAATTTTCAATAGCGTTCGTCCTCGGACCAAAAAAGACACTTATGCCGAATTTTGTGAAAATCGGACAACAAATGCGACCTGTACCTTGATTACAAGAATACATGGACAGACGGGCAGACGGGTATACCTAAATCGAATCAGAAAGTGATTCTAAGCCAATCCGTATACTTATCGTATACCCGTATACTCCTCCTTAGCGTTGCAAACAAATGCACAAATCTATATTACCCTGTGCCACAGTGGTGGTGTAGGGTATACAAATTATTTTATATTAGATAACCGGTTTAGCAGGCTTTGTTGCCTAACCTAACCTCGGTTAAAATGTATATTTTTTTTAGGATTTCCAAATAATTGCACAAAGTTGTAATACCTTGTACCAAAGTAGCGATAATAAAAATATTAAATTTTATAACTTTCACTGAAAATTATTTTTATACACTAAATAGGGTTTAAAATCCATTAAGGAACAAGGGATACTTCTCTCATATCAATTAGTGCAGTCCGATTACAGTTTAATCTTAATGCCGAGTGCGACACCACTTGGGTTTTTTTAAGTTAATCAAGTGATGTCCGTACGCCAGTATGTCGAAAGCACGATTATTTTCAAACAAGTAAAGCTAGGCATCCCACATTTTGCAAAAATATTTCTTGTTGATGGTGATCGGTTAGAATTTACATATGGCTCCCATGTATATCGCTCTCCAGATTTGACTTCTTTGGACTTTGAAATTTCGCATGATGACTTTAATATGTCTGAGTAAGGCTGCAATGTATCGCCAGATAGCTTCCAATTAAACCGATCATCGTGGAAAATGTCATACCAATTAGTTCAAGATGTAAAATCGGAAGAACCTATTGAATCTTAATTTTTATAAATTTTCTACAATAACTTCTTAAATTATTACAAACACCTAAGTTTAGTCCAACTCGGCCTTTAAACAGATATAACACCCATAAAAGCTGATCATCCGGTTTTACATTGTGAGAGCTTATTTATATAAAAACAAGTAAAAAGGCATTAAGTTCGGCCAGGCCGAAGTTTGGATACCCACCACCTCGGGTACATATGTAAACCCCATTTCGTCACTATCCGGTGAAAATTGGATAACTTAAGCACCAATGTTGGCACGGACATTGAGTGGTCTAATATATATGTCACTATTTAATTTTGTAGAACAAAATATGGATCTTTTTGGCAGATATATCCAATTACAAACCGATCTGAACCATATAAAGGACGAATATCGTGAGGCTCAGAAAAACTCACCGTTTAAAGTTTCACCGGAATAGGGTAATAAATAAAGCTTTTATGGGCTTCAGTCCCCTTATTGCCAGATCTGTCTATATGACAGCTATATCTAAATATAGTCCGATCAGAACCATATTTAGGTCGGATGTTGGGAGGTCTTAACCTACTCACTGTTTAAAATTTCAGCGAAATCGGGTAATAAATAAAGCTTTTATAGAGTCCGATCTGAACCATATTTAGGCCACATGTCGGGAGGCGGTAGGTGTCGGTCTATATGACAGCTGTATTTGAATATAGTCCCATCTGAACCATATTTGGGTCAGATGTCGGGAGGCCTAAAACCGACACTGTTTAAAATTTCAGCAAAATCGGAAAATGGTCCAATTTGGCCCGTTCAAGAACTTGACCAGCGTGCATCAAAAAGACTTATCTGTGCCAAATTTCAGCTCAATATCTCAATTTTTCGAAGACTCTAAAGTGCTTACAACAGACAGACGGACAGAGTGACAGACACACGGACATCGTTGAATCGTCTTAGAATTTTACGACGATCCGAAATATATATATACTTTGTAGGGTTGGAAATTGATATATCGATGTGTTGCAAACGGAATGACTAAATGAATATACCCCCTATCCTACGGTGGTGGGTATAACAAGTAAAAGCGTGCTAAATTCGGCGGAGCCGAATCTTATATATCCTCCACCATGGATCGCATTTGTCGAGTTCTTTTCGCGGTATCTCTTTTTAGACAAAGAAGAGAAAAGAATCGCTATGCTATAGGAGCTATATCAAGTTATGGTCCAATTCAGACCATAATTGGATTGATTGTTGGAGACCATTGTAGAAGTCGTTGTGTCAAAATTTCAGCCAATTGCGACCTTTATGGGCTTAAGAAGTAAAATCGGGATATCGGCTTATATGGGAGCTGTATCGGACTATAGACCGATTCAGACCATATTTGACACGTATGTTGAAGGTCATACTAGAAGCCGTTGAACAAAATTTCAGCCAAATCGGATAATAGCTGCGCCCTCTGGAGGCTCAAGAAATCAAAATCCCGGATAGGTTTATATGACAGCTATATCTGATTATTGACCGATTTGAACCATATTTGGCACAGTTGTTGGAAGTTATTACAAAACAAGTAATGCAAAAATCAGCCAAATCGGATAAGAATTTCGCCCTCTAGTGGCTCAAGAAGTCAAGATCTAAGATCGGTTTATATGGCAGCTATATCAGGTTATGGACCGATTTGAACCATATTTGGCAAAGTTGTTGGAAATTATAACATAACACCTCGTGCAAAATTTCGGCCTAATCGGATAAGAATTGCGTCCTCTAGTGGCCCAAAAAGTCAAGATCGGTTTATATGGCAGCTATATCAAAACATGGACCGATATGGCCTATTTACAATCACAACCGACCTAAGAAGTATTTGTGCAAAATTTCAAGTGGTTAGCTTTACTCCTTCGAAAGTTAACGTGCCGTCGACAGGCAGACGGACAAACGGACGGATCGACTTAAAATGTCATAACGATCAAGAAGATACTTTTTGTGGTCTTAATCGAATATTTCAAGGAGTTACAAACGGAATGACGAAATTAGTACACCTCATCCTATAGTGGAGGGTATAAAAATTTTTCTTATTTTAAGAAACTTTAAATTCTGGCAAAAAACGAAATCATTAAAATAATTTGACAATTGCCATCCATAGTGTAGGGTATATACGATTCGACCCAATCGAACTTAATACGTATTTTTACTAGTGTATTAAATATTGTGATATTGAGACTGTACTGTATCATTTTTTTAATATTTTTTTTTGGGAAAGTACTGTATAATTTTTTTAATATATCCACATCATCTTAGACCTGTTGACCGTTTGAAAGAAGACATTTCGAATTGAAATGCTTATTGCATTTCGAAATTGTTGCAATGTTTTGTAGTAATTATTGTTTAAAAAAAAAAAACAATAAAATTACAAAAGTATAAACAAAAAACAAACACACAAATTCCAAACCAATAACCCAGTGAACAAATTTACTCATAATGATATACTATCTGAACCAATTTGATGTGATGTGTACTACTGCAATCGGATGTAAGCATGATTGGCCCACTACTGGTAAACTTGTTGAAACAAAAAACCACATTAGCATAGTATCAAACAATAAATCCATCATTCTAAAATCAAAATCATGCTATGATATCAACAAACTCTAAACCATTCAGAATCATCCATTCAAAAGTCAGCTAAAAACCAAGAATCAAACCACCAACGACCGTTCACGGTCGATACAAAGCTTTAAATCCTTTTGTATATATATACTATTGCTCAATCGCTATCGTTATGCGTTAATGTGTTGCATCGAAAAACAAAATAAAAAAAGAAAAAGAAGCAGACGCATGTTTTTCACACTTGTTTTGGAAAAAAAAGAAACGAAAACCTTAAAATGTGTTCAAAATTTCAAAATATTCCTGCCATGTAGATTAGCTATTCATTCCCTGCTCATAAATTCCACACTACCAATTTGGAGATAAAAAGGTAGTCCCTTTGTACTCCAAGACAGTCATGTGGCAAACCCATGCATACAACTTGTTGGCATTGTTTGTGGTGCATGCACGTGATCCATTTCCATAAATCCATTCAATCCACATCCCATAAAATTGGCTATAAATGTTTTGGCAATATGGACAAATTGGCACTCCTTGATGTTTAAAACCAAACCAAAAACGATCATTGTTTCCCCTATGTTTATTGTAAAATGCACTTTTGTTTCATTTGTGAAGTTGCTGTTGTTGTGTAGTTATGATTAATATTGGCAAATTGATCCTATCCACAACACCCACACCAACATTTTACCAACCAAACAAAACCAACCACCCACCAACCCACCCCACTTATCCATCTTGTACTTGCATCAATTGGGTCAAGAGAAAATTTTAAAATTTTTGTTTGAAAAAAAGAAAAAACGCACAATTGCTTAAACCACTTCCACCTTCCACTACCACCGCTACCACAACCACCACCACCTCTCAACCACTTACACCACATTACCCTTTAGTTGAGTTTCATAAAGAAAAAAATCCTCATCAACAGTTGGTATTAATTTTTGTGTTTCTCTTCCTCCATCTTAATTCGTTGCAGCCCCATCCATTGGTGGACTCAGTGGTCTCGGCAATTCCCGACCCATCGCCACTGCCCATTCCAGGCACACCCTCCCCCGGCAGTAGTTCAGCATCCACGGCATCGGGATCCGGATCGGGCAAAAGTAAGTTGAATGGCCATCCACGCCATAAGACATCTTCTGTGAAGCGGCAAAAAACTGTAAACTTTAACTGTTAACTGTTAACAGGTACGGATACAATAAAACGGGGCATTTCACCGGCATCGGTAAAACATGTTAATATCCAAGAGTCCGTCAGTTCGTATTCACTCAGTCAGAAAAAGTCCGATAGGGAGAATGCCCTTGATGCGCATTCGAACAGTCACAATCATCACAACCATCACCAAAGCCACAATCATCACAGTAGCATTAACATCAGCAACAACAATAACAATAACAACACCAATCAACACCACCAACAACAGCAAAGTTATGCAACAACAGCATTATCAGCATCGGCATCATCTGGCACATCCGGCACAGCTGCGCATGCGGCAAGCACAACCCGTAAAGGTGTTGATTTTTACGAACCGCACAAATCTCAGACCAAGAGCGACGATGACAATAATGGTGTGGTGAGCAGCAGCAGCGGTGGCGGCGGCGTCGTCGGAAGTAGCAGCAAATATGGGGATTCGGCATATAAATTACGGAGTGCTTATGCATCATCCGGTGGCTCCTCGACCATGGACCACAAAGCCCACTCATCGGCCCTATCCACCGAGGAGTATAAGGCCATGCGCAATAAATCCAGTGCAACATCTTCTTCATCATCATCGCAGGCCACAGTATTGAGTGCTGGCTCGGCGGGCACCTCGGCCACCACCACTTCTTCGGATGACTCCGATGATTTGGTTTCATACAAGTCATCTGCTTCCACAAATGCCTTGTTGGCCCAGTCTCAGGCTATGACTACCACCCAGCTGATGTCCAAGTATTTGAAGCGCGAGCCTCGAGTGCAATTCACTCCCATTAAATCGCCCGACTCACCCTCTCCCCCCGGTGGCAGTAGTCTTCCCAGAGGTACGTATCACCTGACCAACAGCAGCAGAAACATCCATGGTGATCTAGGCGGAAGCAGCAGCAACATCACGACATCGGGAGGAGTGGGCGGCAAATATACTTTGGACAAGTCTGTCGAGAAGGCGGCATCACCATCCAAGCCCTCGCTGTCCAGTCTCAAGGAACCAGCAACGTCATCAGCGTTAGCAATATCGCCAGGATCCTCATCGACTGTTTCGTCCGGCCGTCGTCTCTTCGACAGCCTGGCCTCCGAAACCTCTGAGACGTCGACGACGGGTCGTTCGAGGACAGCTACATCCACCACATCATACAATAATGACATTAGACACTCGGTAGCAAGTAGTAGTACTCATATTAGTAATAAGTCAACAACAAGCTCAGAACATCGTTCGTTTGGTAGCAGTTTATTTAGCAGCACTGAACGCACCAGTGCCCCCTATTCGAGCAACGGCTCAAATGGTTCGGCCCACTATGGCACACTGCCAAAGCAAAGCATCTCTGGGGCGACCCTCTTCAATACAGCGTCGTCCTCGGCAGCCGCTTCGGGGGCGACGGCATCGTCCACTGCTTCTGGCACTGCTAGCAGCAGTGGCGTCAGTTCGATGTCTGGGTCGACCAGCAGTTATGATTTCTATACCAATAATTCCTCCACGGGTTATTCAGGTTCTAGTGTGTATGCCACTACTTCCAGGCCCTATGCGAATGGCACCTCCAGTGGCAGCACAGCAACTACAGCCACTTCCGGTGCTGGCAACTATCATACGCTAGGGACATATCGTGTCCAATATGCCGCCACAAATCCATTTTTAGACGCATTTGATGCACCCAGCGAAAGCATCACCAGAAGTGGCAGTAGTTCGACCAGCAGTAGTGAACATCGCTCATCTGCCATGGCTGCATTCCACTCTTCCAGTGGAGGTGAATCCAAAAATGGCAGTGATGAATATGATGATCTTAAATAAAGACAACTAAGACAACAACAACGACGGCATTTACAATCGGTTCCTTGTCATAACACATACACAAACAGCACGACGACACAATTTAATCCATCAATCAATCAGTCTAGTAATCAATGTGTTTAATAGTCATTCATTGATCATATTAAAATTCGTTTCATTCATCAACTCTTACATTGTACCACACTATCATCAATAGCAAACGTTGTTTTGAGAAGTTTATATTAGAAACAAACGGAAGATGGCAATATGAAGGGGACACATTATTCAAGCTACATATTCAGTATACACAGAAGTAAGTCTTTAGCATAAAGGAAGCTGGCATTACTATTTGGTTAACAGTTACTTGATTGAATATCACGAAAATTTAAAAAAATTTGTGGTATGTTCTGTAATGAAGACTGATCTTTACGATTTTCGCCTAAACATTCTGCAAGTATCATTAATAAATGCAGGACCACAAAAGCGGACTATGTAATGTAGACTTTCCGTCGAATTTATTTATGCGCATAGAGTTTTAAATGAGTAACCGGTAAGTTCATAGCCGACTCTGTACTATTGTTTTATCCATACTCGTCTGTGTTGGAAAGACATGCAAATTCACTCATCTTAGCCACTTAGTTCCAATAATATTGTCTCTCGGCTCTGTAAAATGGTCCCAAAATAAAATTGGCCCTATAAAAGTGTATTATAGCTTCAAACACGCAAGTTTCATTTCATTTTAAGGGAAAGAAAAGCTCAATATGGAATTCAAATGAAATTCAGGTTAGGTCATGTTTATTTGGCGGAGGATTTTGCCAAGACCTTGGTCCTATAGACATTCACGTTTGCTAGAATAAGACCCTCTGTGAATCAGCAATTTCACTATTCTCGTTTCATCAAAGTTTTTTAATAAAAAGAAGGATCTAAGGACCTTTCTTAAAAGATATTGTCATACCTTGAAATATTTGTCAAAACATTTTTAAAATGAAACAAGCAAAAAGACATAAAGTTCGGCCGGGGCGAGCTTTGCATAACCACCATCTCAGGTATATACATATATTAACAAAGTCCAGTTTAAATGTAGCATTTATGAACCCGTAACAACTACAATATATCAAAATATGGTCCGATATATGTCAAACCCATCACGAATATCTCTAAATTTTAAATTGCCCTTGTGTGGGTTCAAGAAGGTAAATTGGGAGATCGGTATGATCCAACTCACAGCACTAAATTCCAGCAAAATCGGATAATAAATATGGAATTTATGGGTGAAAAACCTTAAATCGGAAGATCGGTATATATGGCAGCTATATTCAAATATGGTCCATTCTGAACCATACTCTGCACGGACGATGTGAGAAGTGCTAGTCCACATCTCACACTGCCAAATTTCAAGGAAATCGGGAAATAAATTTTCCATTTAAGGACCCAAGAACTTAAATCGGGAGATCAGTATACATAGTAGCCATATTTTATCACAAAGCGATCTGGAACATATTTGACATGGAGAAGCTTAATAAAACTGTTCCCAATTTAAGCGAAATCGGACAATAAATGCGGCTCTTAAATCGGAAGATCGGTCTATATAAACACTATATCAATATATTGTCCGATATTGACCATATTCAATATGGATAACGAAATCACTGTGCCGTATTTCAGCGAATTCGACGGCTAAACGCGGCTTCTATCTTAGGTCTTAGACCTAAATTGACAAATCGATCTATATGGGGGCTATATCCGAACAAACTCCGCTATAGCCCATCTTCGAACCAGAGCAGCAAGCCGCATTAAAAATAAGTACACATGGTAGACATGCTAGACCAAAACATAAAATACTCTTTTAAATTCGTTGAGCTATTGTAAGTGTTTTTGCTGATGATATTTTTGCATAAATACTCACGGGGGCTCACATTAACCGTAAGTGAGTAGAAGACGCACACACACACAGCTACCGTTCAAAGTTATGAGAGTTAAAATTAAATTGAGTGCTTTGAAATGACTTGGGTAAAGAAAAAAGAGGAAGTAAGTCTGTCACTTTTGAATAAACGGAGACAGGCAGCACGTACGTCACCGATAAAAGTAAATTTGATCCAAAAATAAAAAAGCAAGTGCAACGTAACAACGGATTACATCTGCTCCTCAACAAAACTTGATCTCTCATTTCTCTGCTTGCTTTGGTTTCATATGGCACTCTTGGTGGTGGAGTGGTGTTCATTTGAAAACAACACTTAAACCCAGAGTCCACTGATCTGTCGCCTATGTTATCAGAATACTTCCGTTCTACATAATTTCAAAAAGTATTTCTATTAAGACATTATTTAACATACTTTGGGTGCACTTCAAATGGATAAATGACAAACCATGTATTGGAATTGTTCCAGCAAAGATGTTTACCTGCATTACCATTATGTTTTTGCCCACATCTTGGACTCAAACAGACCTTATATTGTGTACATAGTCATTAACATGATTCTATGAAATCATATTCGCATTGCACTAAAAACCTACCAAATCTAAATAAAATTTTATTAAATCTTAATCCATGTCCTCTTTTTCCATAAGTCTTTTAAATGTTTGAACTTCTCTTTTTCTTACATTGCTACACTTCCGTTTGTTTGTATGAACTTCAGCATTTATATGAAAATTCATTTAGTCATCATGAGTTAGGATAGTAATGTGACATCATCAACTCGCCACCACCATTACCACAATATGCACTTTACATACGTACATACATACACATACACCAAAATACGAAATGAATCAGCCCAACAACAGAGGAAACAATAATTTTTATTCGTTCATCTTGAAAATATAAACAAAAAACCAACATTAAACAATTCATATAGAAAGGAATCAAAAAAAAAAAAACACAAAAACAAAAGAAAATCCGAAAAAATGTAGCCCCAACATTATTAAATGGGGCAGTAAAATGCTAGTATTACATTTTTTGAAATAATCTCCTTTTTTAAACATTTACAATTTACATACAAATTTACAGTAAACAACATACGAACAAAAAAAACAAATAACATTTAATAACGTAATAAAGTAACCTTAACAGATAAAAGACATAAAAAACAAACCGAAAATATTTAAGGCAGCAATTGTAACAATTCTAAAACAAAAAGCATACCTTTTTTTTTTAAAAAAAATACCAAAAGAACAGCAACAAATAATACAAGCACACAAACAAACAAAGAACTGACTCAATTATACTGCAACAGCTAAAACAAATAGATGATGATTAGCAACCAAAACAACAACAACAACAACAACAAGAAACGAATTAACGAATTTTTTCAAATAGGATATGATAATGATATGACGATATGTGGCAATCCAACCAACACTACTATTACTCATATATTAAATACTACAAGGAAATAGATGAAGACAACAACAACAAACAACCACAACAACAACTACTACTAACTAAATACTTACTAATTATATATAATAGCATAAAATAACCTGACACGTTTACTTACACATATAGTTCATACATCCATATGATTATGTGTGTCTGTTTGCGTGTCTTTCTCTCTCTCTGCTTATATATGTATAATGTATAGGAAACCAACAGAAAACCAAAACAAATATATATTCGTATTATGTACCGATTTTTTTTATATAATCCTTTTTTCCAAAACTCTCTTTAACCAAAAAAAAACTCTTTACAAAGCTGAATTTACACAATGATATATACAAATATTATATACATACATAGATAATCTGATAACTAAGACAAAAGGAGAGCACATACACTCATCAGGATCTTGTGGAATATTATCAAGCAACTTATATTGGCTTTTGCGCTTCGAATACGTTGATCATTGCGTTCATGCATTTTGATTATTTTCCTTATTTTATATTTTCATGCTTTCCTTTTGTAATGAGAGATAAAGAGCGACATCTTTATATTTTGATGCTAAATTTAATGCTAATGCTTTGCTTAAATCAATCCAGGGGGATCAGATCTTAGGCCATATTATTTTAATTTGAACTTAGCTTAGGAACTACATTCTTAAATAAAGAACAAATAGTTTGATTTTAAGTAAATATGAAACGATAATAGGTTTGGCTTCTTTTCAAAAATTTTTATGGAAAATATTGACCTGATATACAGAACTACTTCTTTACAAGCACTTATGGAAGCATATCTCCGCAATCATTTTCCTTTCATTCTCAGCTGATGATTGTATATTAACAGTTCTTATTTTTAGCCGTATATTCAAATGTGAAAATGGACTTTAGGCAATTTACCGAAAGTTAAAAGTAGTTTTCCTCTATCTAGTTTGAAACAATGTATACAGTTTGGTTAAGGCATGTTTGCTATTTGAGGTATGATTTGGGACATTAATGTTGGGTAATTCTGCGCATGGTAAACTCCTACAACGTAAATGTAGTACTTTCACAAATATTTTAAATTTTCGTAATTTAGTATTTCTGTATAGTTTTAATGTATAATGTATATGTCAAATCAAAAACGAAATGTTTTAGAAAGAAGCACCGGCCTTAATCCAATACAACACCTCTAGAGGAAGATTAACCCATTACACAATTTTAACATAAAAAATAATGGGAAGTTTTTACACTATTACAAGATAACTTAATTTGATAATAAATTCAAATACTTCAATTATCGTATTGGAGGGAAACTATTTTCAACAATGAAATTGATATCTAAATGTCGTACTAAACTTTTTCTATTTCGTTTAATGTATCAAATCGTGCTCTTTTTTTAAGCAATTTCAATGGTGTAATCTTTGGTTTGGTTATCTCCGCTTTTTTTATACCAAGCTTGAGACGTTAGATTGGATCATTGGAGAGTTTTATTTCGTCCAACACTATGTCTACATAGAATTAAGCTGTTGTTATTATGTAGCGTTAAACAGCAACTTTCTGTAGTTAATTTTTCATATGGCTATGATGATATAATAGGGTCTGCCTAAATATTTTGAAGGCTCTTAAGAACTCCACTGGATCAAAATCGTCTTTTGTTTGCAGGCACAACAAATTGCCGATGCCAAATGAAAAGCTCAGTATATACAGCTTTTGTAGCTTTTAGAAGTTGTAATACTATGTATGACTTCAGTCCTTTATTTTCAAATCGTCGTCCTTATAGAGGGTGTGCTAGAGAAACTTATAAAAGCAAAAGCATTTTAGTTTTTTTTTTTTTTTTTTTTGAGAATACAATATCCCATATGCCACTGTAGCGCATAGATTAGCATGACTGCCTATGACGCTGAACGCCTGGGTTCGAATCCTGGCGGGACCATCAGAAAAAATTTTCAGCGGTGGTTTTCCCCTCCTAATGCTGGCAACATTTGTGAGGTACTATGCCATGTAAAACTTCTCTCCAAAGAGGTTTCGCACTGTGGCACGCCGTTCGGACTCGGCTATAAAAAGGAGGCTCCTTGTCATTGAGCTAAAACTTGAATTGAACTGCACTCATGTATATGTGAGAAGTTTGCCCCTGTTCCTTAGTGGAATGTTCAAATTTGCAATTTGCAATTTTTTTCGAAGTCAAATTGACTTCGGATAAATGGCGACCCATTGCACATGCACTTATTAAGTAGATTTTTAATATTGGTGTCCGCTCTTTGCTGCATATGATCCGTATCTACCTCTGAGAAAGATGAAGCGGTCGGGGAAATGTTGTCGCAACAAATCTATTGAGTCTCGTGGTGTCTGCACTGTGACTTCATCTTGCTGAAACCACACGCTGCTAAGGTTCATTTCTTCGAGGCTCGAAAATAAATGCTCATGATCGAGCTGCATACGAGGTAACTGTGTTTTCGTTTTCCAATTATTCCCACTACCGACATCGCACAGTCGTTCAAATAAATTGGCATCTGATGAATTTCACGCGGATTTACACCTAATAATATATGTTTTACTTGTTGACGTAGCCAGAAATGTGAAAATGAGCCTCGTCAGCAGCAAGTGAGCTACCGTTAGAAAAGAATCTCTCGACGGCGAAGGACCGCTGCTCCCTGGACCAGAGCATGATGGCAACTAAGTGGAGAGATGTGCCCCCTCCCGACCCTCTCTCCGTACAACTCAGCGCTCAGGATTTTTTCAAAAAAGTAAGAAAGTATACATTCCTTTTAATGCAAATACGGATTTTATTCCGCCCAAGCAGTCATGAACATACAACAATGACAGTAATTAACTTATTGTTCTCTCTTACTCATAAAAATACCTTGGAGAGTCAATACAAGATTTCTGTGCACTTTACATTGTCATTAAAACTTTCCATTTTCTTAAACCCTAGGTCAGGGTACAATAATAGTATGCAAACTGGCTCACTTAGGCATTTTGGTCCATTATGATACCATGCAAACAAGACAAGGAGGTTGCCTTTCAATTTTTTGCGTTGAACCAACCAGTTTTCTTTAGAAAGCCTTATAACTCCCGAAAGTTTTTATGCACTAATTACAGACAAGTCTACAAAAGAAACTATACGCGATTTCCTTACAGAAACCGTTACTTGCTATCTTTTGTCTATCAACATATTTTTCAATAAGACAATGATCTCACTGACAGAACTTATTTTCAAGCCAACGACAGCAGAGCGATAGATCTCTTCAAATTTAGATGGGGCCACATAAAATCCTAAACTTGTGAGTGTCTGTCGTCATTGCCGTTCGGTCCTCATTATAAGATTGCATGTCACTAGAGGCATAACCACAGATTCCAGTATCGTTGTTGTAAAGTAGCTCTTCTTCTTACAAGTTTGTCTGCTCTGCAATTCCCTGAGATATTCCTTTGACCTAGGGACCAGGCCCGGTGAGTTTGAACTTTAAAAGTTATATACGACACTCGCGGGAGGTTTTTAAATTCAGAACTATGTTCTCCAGTGATTTAATGGTTGTCTGCGAAGACATTTTTACCTATTGTCTTGAGAAAATTACATCTGATTTCATAGTTATCGGGTTATCTTCTCAACATGTTTAGTAGTAGTTATTGATAATATACTTAAACGTTCAAAGCCTTTATTTTCTTATATCTGAGATATTACCAAATTTTCGAGGTCTCCACTTAAGGTTCCATGGTTTTGTAAAGAAAGGATGATGGAAGAATTATAGGACGCCGCAAAGTTTACCTTACCGTGTTTGGGTATTATATACCCAATACATACATTTGCCCAGGACTTCAGAGTATGTGCGACTCTCGATTTGTTACACATTTTAAAACATGACTATTTCGAGATGATCCCCCTAAAATTTTTTCATTTAATTCCATTCTTTAATAAACATTTATAATTTTTGCAAAATTTAAATGTCATTAAATCTAGGAAGACTATTCAACAGCATATAACATACAAACATTCATCCTAGCTTTGAATATTTGTACTGAAAATCTTTATATAACCTAAGAAGAGAAGGAAACATACAACAAACAAAACCAACAGTATTCTATTGAAGTTTATACGAAATGGGAGAAGCAGGAATCAGTGAAACAACAGTAATATGGTTGACCTAATGCATTTAATACTAAATAAATATAACAACACAACAACAAAGAACAAATGAACTTTATGACTTGACTTACAGATTTAAAAGAAAAAAAAAACAAACGAAAGAAATAAAACAAAACAAAAACTTATAGAAAGACAAAACAAAATACAATACTTAACAACTTCATAAGCATTGCATTACAATTTAGATAGGCAAAGACATAACTACAAAACATACAAACTACTAATCAATAACCAAATCCTTTACCTAAACAAAAATTATTTTCGCTCCTCAAAAATATTTTTTTCCAACTTTTTTTTCTAACTATATATGCACTGTACTTTTAAATGCAAACCAATCACAAATACGACCAATATTATAATACCTACCTTAACAATATACACATACGATACATACTTATATAAATATATACATAAAAACGTACTAAATATATATATATATATATATATGTATAAATAGGCAAATACGTTATTAATATTCCGGTAATTCCAACAGAAACAAAGGCAAATACAATTTAAGCGTCGTACATAAATCTATATATTTATTATAAACCTATATAACAAAGCAGCTAAAAACAACAAACAAAAATTAAAAAAAATCCATAAACCATAGAAAATCTTATATTTAAACAAAATCCCTATACCATTAATGCTAACTATAGGTGTATACATCAACAAACCAATACAATAGGCTAATATTTTACAAATGTATGTGTATATGTCCCATCTTCTACTCACAAACATTTATATGTTATTATCAGTTACCTAATTTTTTATTGGATTTTTGCGCATATGAAGAAACCTATCGTATCAAAGAAAATAGACCACTCAATCATTCCAAAACCTCTCTACCATTTCAGATGCTTTCTCACAGGACTATATTAGTCAGACATCAACTTAAAAGTTGTATAATCGTATTAATTAAGTTAACTTATTCAATGGGGATTCTTCTTAGGTTCCTAAAGCCGTTAGCAACCCATAGATAAAATGTCGCTACAACATCAGCAGATGTCTTTAATCGTTGAACTTTTTTGGAACACTAGTGTACCTGTATCCGAGCAGACATTGTCTGTTTAAGTCCCAACTAATAGAGCTCGGAGACACAAACAAATTAGTTTAATTGTATAGATCATCTTCTTCTCGCTCACTGCCGCTTTAATCACTTTGCTTTCTCTCCTTGATTGTATCATTGAGGAGTGGTATCGGAGCGATTGTACCGTTGTTGTCATCTAACTTTACAATAACGCTATTTCATTTATTTAAATAGGAGTAATAGTGACAGAGGTTAGCAGGTCCGCCTAAGACGCTAAACGCCTGGGTTAGAATCTTGGCGAGAACATAAGAAAAAGTTTTCAGTGGTTTTCCCCTCTTAATTCTGGCGACATTTGTGAGGAACCATGCCTTTAAAAAAAAATATAATGGCAGCAATGTCCCTTATCATTGAGCTTAAACTTGAATCGGACAGCACTCATTGATATGTGAAAAATTTGCCCCTGTTCCTCAATGGAATGTTAATGGCGGATTTGCAATTTGTCTGATGAATAAACTAAAAGTAACAAAATCAGCTCCCCTGACTTACTGAATTTGTGAACTAACTGAACTCAGTGATCTAAGTTAACTGTTCGCTTTAATTAACGACATTAACAAACAATACACAAAACGTCTTATAAACTAAACTATCTTCATCAATAATATATTTTGGTTCTCCTTTTTACGTTATTCCCACCAAAGAGGAGTAAGTCGAGCTAATGCCCAGGAGAATGAATATCACCAAAAAATTAAGCATTTAATTTGATAGCAGACAACGCGCTATAGGCAAATATTTTTAATTGGTCCAAGCTATTTTCAGTACCGTAGTGTTACTCTAATTTCCCCTTTTAAACCAATTCCACAAGAAATTCAATATCCTTAAACAATATATAATGTTCATTATGGACGAGGGTTGCAATCATGAACTATTGTATAGTTGATAGTAAACGAGACATACAATGCAGGTTTGCGACTTGTCATCAGGTTTAATAGTGGCTTATTAACTAGATTTTGATCTTTATGTGATCATGTACCATGCGAATTACCGACCAATTGCGGTAATGCTCCACTCATGGTTATGGATAGCATAGTTCACCACCATATTGTGAAGTAACAGTATGGTTTCTACAAAAATCGCTCCATAGGGGACCTGATTTTGTCAGAACGTTGGAGTCATTCTATCCACCAGCTCGTGCTACTGGATATCTCGAAAGATTTTTAGGGTCTGACACTGTGCCCTTATATCAAAGCTAAACGCCTTGAGAATTGGCAATAACTTAACTCGATTTATAACGAACTTTTTTTGAGAGTCGCACCATATGAAAAATTTTTGAGAATCCAATGCACTGAATACAAATGGAACGCATATGTTCCACACGTCTTTCCTTAATCTCTCTTCTTTATTTGTTTGGTGATTGACTATTGTTTCAGACTACAAATCCAATCTACTCAATGACAGCAGCTTTTGTCATTCATACTCATTTGACCATAGACCAAGTCTTTGAGAATCTGCCGAGTACACCCAGAGAAAAATTGATACCAAACGTGCTCGTTTCAGTGACATACGGTATTAACAGTAAAGCAAGAGCGCATGCTAACAAAGCAATACCGTATGATATGGATGAAGTATGAAATGATTAGTACCGTTTGGTACTAGCCTTATTACCGACTTGATATTGATTTTAATACCAAACTATTATTACTTTTAGTATCAAACCCTTATTGACAATTCCACTCCCTAATGAACCAAAATAAAACACCATTGAATATAATTTTAATTTCTTATTATTTCTATTATTTATGTTGACAGTTATGTAAAGGAAATCTCTCTAATAAACCTATTTAAATGCTGCTTTAAGTTTTGTGAATATGAATATCAATTCAGCTATTAATTATCAGTGATTTTTATATGAATACACCAACACAGCATTATTTAACACACAAGAGAATTTATCATGTTTTTGATATAGACAAATTCATTAGAGTTTGTACTATTTCCATCTTCACCACTTTCAAGCTTTTGAAAACGTTTTTATGAACAAAAATTCGCATTAAAACATTTTATTAAAATAAAACAAATAATTTATAATGGCGTCAATATTTTAAGAATAAAGCTAAACCATACTTGCCACCATGACAAGAATACCAATGGCACACCGTCAATTCTTAATAGCCTCTTTGTACTGGTATTAAATTGATACCAAGTGGTATTAAACATATTTGCCAATAACGCGAATTAAAAAAGTATCAACCGGTATTGCCAAAGTATGATCCATTTCTAACAGTTTTAATGAACATACTGGATTGAAATGCAATGAAGACGCACAATCAATTCGCTGACGGTTTGGTTATTGAGCAACCAGACTCTCTGCTATGAAAGAAATTAATACCAAAACAATACTTACTCAATTACTCAACCATACCATAAGGTGTTGGTTTGGTATTAATTTACTATCAATAACGTTGTTATCAATTTTTATCGGTGTTGATGCCCTGGGCATGAAGATACAATATGATATCCGTGGTCTAAAAAATTTATTAAAAGTTCCGAAAGAAACATCCAAGACTTTGGACTTTCTTTAGCGCTGCAACTAATACCCACATCAGACCGAAGATGGAGCATAATTCACATATATGGAGAAGAGCTTCCAAATAATTCTGGCAATTTCTAGGTCACGTTTAGAAAAGAGCTGCGGTATCGTATACAACTCTTTTGTTTCCCTCGACCACCGTAGATATGTGAGTTGTGTGACGCTGTTCCATCAATACTGCCATGGTATGTACTCCACGGATATTAGCCTTATTGTTCCTGATGAAAGGATGTTGGTCAAAAATACAACATTGATTAGTAAACCGAGCGGACTATACAAAACAGAGAAATTTCTGTTTTCGTCCGAACGGAAACCAATACTTGTTTGGATAAGAATGTTGTTTGAAAAGCTGGATTCAATGTTGCACTCCGTCATTTTTTCAGTAAGGCAAGATTTTCTGAGTCAAAGACTTTAAACATTCCTATTACATTGAAAGGATGTTATTGAAATCCAAATCTACTTCTCAATGTTGCATACCTTTTACTTGCGAAAGTTGCCAATGCTAAGGAAGAAAGTTGGAAAGTTGAACTCAGTCTATTATTATTCTTATATGAATATATGAATGAATATTTCAAAGGTCGATTTGTATTCCTCTCTTCACAAATTTTATTAATTTCCAAAAAATCATTAAAAACAAAGTTTTTCTAAATTTGCTGATCTGCTTAAAAACAAATGTGTAGATATTTAATAGAAGAAACTGTTAGGAAGAAGGGATATAACATAACAAGCTTCTGGAGGTTATATAATCTTATAGAGAATTAGAAGGAAAAACTTATAACACAACCACAGAACAAACAGTAGTACAATTTTTTACTTTTCCTTGTCTCCCATAACTCCCATACGAGAAATACAACCAAAACCAAAAAAAAAAATTAAAATAAAAAGGTCAACCCATATATCCTCATCACAAACTCCTCACATGAAACTAAATGTTAAAATAACTGATTTTAATTAGGAAAAAATTGTTAATTGTTATTTATTGTATTTTAATGATTTTTATCACGAACTCACTCATACTCATACACATAAACCACAAAAATATATACATATATAGAGAAAGAAAAGACAATTCGGTTTTGTGTTTGAGTTTCAAACAAACAACGTATTCAAAACGTAACTCAGTAGGCTGTAGTTCCCAAACCAAAGAAACAGAAAGAGTATAACAACAAGCAAAACAAACCAAATTAGTTTAGATATTATGCCATACCATTCAAAAGAGAAAAAATGTTTATATTACACTAACTAAATTATCAATTAATTATTACTACTCTACGACTAATACTACTACTACTACTACTATTTATACTACTACGATGACAACTAATACTATTACTGCAAGTATAAATTTATTCATTTTCTTTTCTTTCTTAATTTCCATTACAAAAAAAAAAAAAGCATAAAAAATATCGAAAAGCGAAAACCCAAAATTTAAATGCATTGTAGGTGTCCTTATCAAAAAAGAAAAAATATATTCAAAAAGTTGAAAAAATAAAACTAAATCGTTTTATGTAATTCAAAACATATTTCATGTCAATTGTATTGGAATCACATTAATGCCATTACTATTACTATAAAAAAAACTACAAATAACATATACTTCTAAAAGATCATCCAATCCATACCATACATTCCACTATTAAATATAAACGTACAGTTAGCAAAACAAATAACAGTTTAGCCTATATTATGTATATATAATTAAATTACCAAATAAATACATTCATATATACATAAATCATAGCATCCATATAATTCTAATATAATAAATATATAAAAGTAAGATACAACAACGCTATTAAATTGTATTTAATTTGCCTTGGTTTAAAAAAGAAAAAATCATAAAAATTTAACAAAATATGCAAGGAAATGGTTCCCCCGAAAACAAATTCAAAAATAAAAGATCACAAATTGAAAAGGAGATACATATATTAAAATTATTATTATTATTGGTTTTTTTAGCTTTAAAAGTTGAACCATTCAACCAAAATAACCACTGCATTTACTCACTATAACAACAACAAGAACAACAAACATTTAAGTGTAGGGAATCATTATTATTATTAACCAATACCTTATAAAAAATAAACCAAAAAATTATATGAACAAATTAAAAAACTATATATGCATTCTTCTATATGCGCATGCATCAGAGATGACATTTTCATGAATAGGTATTTCAAATCCATAACCTGTATAGCAAAATATTTAGATAATTAAAAATAATGCATACCTATAACAACCAGCATACCCATAGCATTCCATAATACTAAAACTTCAAATATTCCATTAAAAAAAAAAAAAAAACAAAACTAAAAAGAAACATTTTTTTGTTTTTTTTTCTTTTTCTTTTATGAAATCTTATTGTCAGGTTATCTCTAGATATCCACCCATTCATTTCCAATCATTCCATTTTCATATTTCACTTCTCCCATACATACTTACGAGTATATAACAATATGCCTAGCATTTCAAAAATGGATTGTCTGGAGAGAATTTTCTTAAAAAAAGTTAGTGGCTAACTAGACTCAACATATGAATATCCGAATAACACACGTTATGGTTGCGGTGTTGAGGCTTTATTGGGTGGTTTAATCAAAACTACATTAAATGGAGAGGGATCTGCCTCGTAATGCAAGAGTATATATATTCCTTATAAGTTTTACTCTACAAAGATGCGATGCGATGCTAAACATTGTCTAGGTTTTTTTTTTGGTTTAAAATTCGAAGAGATTTAATAAGAACGGAAAAAGATAATTCTATGAAAAAAAAAAAAAATTAAAACAAAAATATAAAGTGTTCATTTTCTAACAGATTTCCAAAAAGAATAAGTTTACTTTCATTTTGTTTCAGCAACATTATTTTATTAATCTGCTACATTATGTATGTTTGTATTAGGCAAAATTTTCTCCATTCGAGCTTGAATTTTAAATACAGTTCAATATTGATTATTGAATAATTGATAAATAAGATTGTGTAATAATTTTCATTAATTCCTTCTTGATAACCATTGTCTTTGTCTATCCTAGGGGTTTTATTGAGAAAAATTTCAATTATTTATAATTACGTATACTATCAAAGGAATACTAAGGACTTTCTTGCTTGAGTTTCTTCTCTTTTTAAGGGACCTAGTCATACAACAACCCAGTATTGGCGTTTAGCAAACACAGCTTATGCTTCATAAGACACCGATATTCTTCTTAGAGGAAGACTGGTCACCACATTATCCGGAGGATTCTTTAATACCCTAAGCCCTGACTAATCTACTTACGCAAGTGCCCGCTTTATATTTGCTCCGGATAGCATTTTTCCAAATTGTTTTCCAATTAGTCTAAGGCTGCAATTACTGCGTGCTTTGATCGCTATATAATTTATATTTATTATTATAATAAAATTTATTTTATATTGTCGACAAAACTTCTCTGGGAGCATTTATAAATGCCATATGAAAGAATGTGAACATGGTTTGATACTGCATTTTTCGAAGAGGTTGTTCCATATGGACTTGATGGAAGGTGCTCATCTGTTTCTTTCTGGCTTTTCCAGCATCTGGCATAGTGTAAATATCTAGTCGGGATGGTGGCCTAAAGCTAAAATGATCAAATTCACACCGATAGAATCTGCACAATACATTCAATATTTTGCTGGTGGATTGTTTCTTTGTTTTCCAGTTTGGAGACAAAACAAATCCACAACATCATAATATAATAGGTTGAAGCAATTGGAACTTTATTTTTTAATTTCTGTTTTCTCTGTTTATTCTCCTCGTATTTCCCTTCAATACGATCATAAGATGTATAACACTTTTTGAAAAGCCTTATAGTGTTTTTATCTAGCTTGATAATCTTCATCATTTTCAAGTATAATTCGGAAAATAACCATTGAAATTCAGAAATTCCATTTGTAGTTCAGAAATTTTATTAGAAATTCAAATATTTTATTTGAAAATCAAAAATTCCATTTTATATTTAGATTTTCCAATTGAAATTCAGAATATAACAGTTCAATTGCAGAATACTCCATTTGAAATTCAGAATATGGCAATTGAAATTCTGAATTTAATTGGACTTCCGACTATGTATTAAGCAAATACCAGAGCAACCACTTGAGAGTTAATGTACTTACTAACCAATGAAAAGTGTTCAGCCAAACCAACCAGAATCTATAAGTTCCCTGATAAAAAAAGACAAAAAAGATCTGAATATGTGCAAAAACTTAACGAAATTATTCGTGAGAGAAAGCAAGTGGGATATATAGACGAACAAAAGTTCAGCCTGATCTGCAGAAGAAAACAAACTACGGGAAGTCCCTCATTCTACCTACATCAAGAAGATCAAATATCCAACTTATTGGAGAAATAGGGTTGAAAACAAAAATTAAAATATTTTTTTTTTCATTTCATGTTTTCATAGAAAGATAATTGCGTCCCAGATTGTTTTAAAACTCCAATAATTTCTTAATATTCAATTCTACTGCTTCATAAAATTCAAAAACAATTCCTTTCTTTTTCAATATCCAGAATACAACAATTGTCAGTGCTTTCTAAATGGGCATGATGAGTAAGACTTATTTACTTTACATAAACTTAAATTTCTGTGGTGGTATACCCCAAACTCTAGTTTATTTTTAGATTATTATCATTACACTTAGTTTATTGCTACGCCAAAGACAGGTGAAAAAGTATACATTAGCTGTAGAAGAATCGTTTGATTGTAAAGAATGATTTAAGCGATCTGATCACTTAAAACTCCTAATAACTTACGAATGTTTACATCTACTGTTTATTTATTTAAGTCTGTGGAAAGTACTAAATTTCCTTACAGACAATAAACTTAAAACTTTTATATTAATCAAAACTTTTGTTCTATGGACATGATAAAGGAGACATCTGACTTAAAATATCTTGGCGAAATCTGATGTAATTGTTCTCCAGGGATAGGTGCATAATAGATATTTGCTGTAGAAATATCACTTGAACAATGTGGTCAGGGAAAGTAAAAGAAACTGAATTCCATTTTTTTATGATATTATCGACCAGATAACTAGACGCCACCAATTACATGCAAAAATTATTACAGTTACTTTTTCATATAATTCACTTGAAGGTGGAACTCCTTCTTTGTCTGTACATAGCATTTACACAGTATGCCAGAACTTAGCATTTAAAAAAAATCCTTTCTACGCCAATATAGTACCCAGATACAAAGTTTTGTCATTAACATTTAAAGATGGGCATGATGAATAAAAGTCACTTCCTCCATCTTTGGTTACAAACTTGATTTTCTTTAGTGATATACCCCTGATTCTAGTTCCTCTTTAGGTCATAGTTGTAGTACTTAGTATATTGCTACTTCACCTTCTTATGTAATGATACTTCAGAGACAGGTGAATAGTAGACATTTGCTGTGGAAAAATCTGTTGAACAATGTAGTCAAGGATAATAATAACGACCAGAGCACTAGACGCCGCTAATTATTTGCCAAAATGGCTTCAGTTAATACTACATATAATTCACATACACTATATGGACAAATTCCAGCTCCTTGAAACTATATAGAACACCATAGAATATATCTATGGCAACGTTGCACGCAGTGCTTTGGTTTTTCCTATAATAATCTTCAAGACAAAACTACTTGACTTTATGATAATAGAAACTATTGGTTCCATATTTTCAGTTCTTCTGTCAGTTATTCTTGACAATTCGTTTTGTGTTGGTCTATATAGAGCAGATGTATAGTCATTAGTAGAGTAATTTGCAGATAACCTTTTTCTCAATTTCTTAACTTAGAAATCAATAAATTAAGTTAAGGATATCTGCTTATTAAGCTATGTGGTGTTAGTGTAAAGGGTATAAAAGATAAAGTAGTCTTCCGGCTTTATTCACTTGTTACGAAGATTACTTTACATCTTTAGTATTAACAGATTAAGCATTACTGAATTTATACATGTCAACGGCGTCTTTACATGTTGGATAACTTATCTACCCGATTTTTTTTTCTTTTTGGGATTTAACTGGGTGATTAACAATAGCTTAAGTAAGAATGGGCCTTTCAAACATTGAAGATTTCTTGCAGCTGTTGAAAAAGCACTTATCCAAAAAAATTTTAAATATTTAAATTGGAAAAAAATACCAACTTCATTCAACTAATCTCTTCGGATTTTGATCCATCAATTCAGATTTTCTCTGTACATATTTAACATTGATACTGTCGAAAGGGATACAACAGATAGAGAGAGGAGAAATGTGTATCTCTTCAAGGAAATATCTAAATTTTTTACACACAAACAATGGAAAACACACAACTGGCTAACCATTCGAATGCTACAATTAAATGTTCTGAGCTTGCTTTAGTTATAATGAAAATTATCAAAAGGAAAAACAAATTTGAAGAAAAAACAGAAGATAAACTAACGTAACCTAACATTATTAATTAACATAAACATAATAATATCATTGTGTCATATCGTAATGCAATTATAATCGAAACAAACAAATAAATCTAAACGACAGTAGAAATTATTGAAAGTAGAAAGAAAAAGTAAAAGAATTGAAATGAGCAAAGCATAAAAATTCAATAAAAAAAAACTGAGAAATTAAAATGCGGCATAATCACAAACAAAGAATCAGATAAATTTCTCGATCAACAAAAGAAAGCAAACGAACAAAAAAAATTATAATTAACATTTACACTACTTTAAAATAAAAGGAAATATAACAGCAAGACAACATATACACACAAACACCAAAACACAAATAGAGCAAATTATGCTAAAGCAAACAAAGCAAAGGATTAAACTGTAGACAATTTTTAAGCAAAACACACATCAACAAAACTATCAACAAAGAGAAAGAAAGGACAAATAGAAAAGTATCCTTTATTAAGAATGATGGAGAGGATTCACAGCAACTAAAAGGAAAGTATAAAAAAATGAGAGAAAATGATAGAAACACAAAGTGTTGTGGCACAGTGTAAGGTTTGGATGGCAAATCCATCGTACACTGTGCCAAATTCCATGAAGAGTGGATATATATGGAGGGTCCTGTCGGTCTCTTTCCATTTGCACTACCATTCCATACGAAACGCTAGTTCGTTAGAACATTCGTTTATGCATCCAGTTATCCGAAAGTTAATTGTTATTTAATTTTTACAATAGTTGAACAAACCGAAGGAAAAAAATATACCAAAACGAAAAAAAATATAAACAACCTTAAACTAAACTAAATCTAAGAAGTACATATAATTAATTACAAAAACCTAATTAAGTTATATCGTTTAATATGAAACAAAAACAAACCAACAAAAAACATACCACAAACAATACTCGTTTTAATATTTTCTATTTAAATGTTAACCGACTAAACGATTGTTTAAAACGATTTTGATTTAGATTGTCTCCACTCCCCATAACGCATATTATTACTATTATTATGTATTTACTACTATTGTACTGTACACTACATAGCAAAAGTCTGAATACATTGAAAATATAATGTTATTATTTCTATTATGTTTTTTGTTTCCCTCCATATACATACCTGTTCAAAATTTCAATATATCGAATAAAATAAAGTGAAAACAAACAAATCGAAAACAAACGACATTTTTAAAGCATTTCCAACACCAACACTCAAGTAGGAGAAGAAATTCCCCCAAAGTAAGTCCAATATCTATTTTTGCTTATTCATTTAATGATTTTATAGTTAATGTTATGTTATTGAATAAATATTATGTTATCAAGGTTAGCATGTATATATATGACATTGATGACCTTGGTTCGAATCCTAGCGAGAACTTTAATATTGTGCAGCATTGGTCATAACCTAAATACTGGTAAGATGTACTTTTATTTCATTCGTTTAGTATTTCTCTACTTATGTTAGTTGTATTTTTCGCCGTATAGACTATAAATAGAAGGTTCTAAGCTAAAATTTCAAATGGAATTAATAAGAGAGAAATGTTCTCGCTATTCTCTAATCGAATTTTCGTCAGGGAGTGTGCAATTTAAAATGCGGAATATGTGAAATGTTACTTACTTTTGAGATGAATTTCTTCATCATTCATTATTTTATTCCTTAAAAATTATATTGAAAACGTTTTAAAACAACGTGATGTAAAACAAGCCGTTAATTGCCAAGGTGTATGTTTCAGATATAAGTGTGACCATCCAAAGATATACATCTCTTAATAAACGCATAGTAAAGTCTGAAACAAATAGTTACAAATTTTTAAATTGTATTCATTTGAAAGTTTTTATGTCATGTCATATTATAATTGACAGGTTAAAATATCCGCATAAGATTCCCGAATTCTCCAAGTGAGCATAAAAATTTTTCATCGGTGGTTATACCTTGACTAATGCATGTGGTATCCAACAATGTTAAAACTTCTTTACTAAGTGATTTCGCTTAGCGGCACGCCATTCTTAGGAACAGTATACAAAGTATAAGTAATTGCAAGACTTTTGTATAAATGAATAAAAATAGTAATTTAGTAAGTGAAGCATATAATTAGTGAAGTGAAGCAAATAAATTAGAATCAAATTCCAAAAATTTTATATGTTGATAAAGATTTGCCATATGGAAGAGACTTTTTTAATCAGGGTAAAATATTTTTAAATGCATGCATTATATTATGTAAATATTTATATTATGAATCTGGTCCTAAGGTTATTATTAAGTTGTACTTTGAAAATGCAGTACGCAAACTAAGATATCCTGTTTCTCAAGTGATGTTGTATATACAACATTGATGTTTTGTGTACAAGAGAACATGATCGCAAGACCGGAGTTTGAACACCCAAATAGCTTATTAACCATAAACGAAATTTTGCATATTCTTTTATGATAAATTCATGCCAAAAATTGAGACGTATACAAAGCTAGTCTAAATAATACCATTTATTCCTGAAAAATAAAACATATGATTAGGCTTTGGTTTAGTATAAACGACATTCTTATATTTATATATTTTTTTAATTTTCAAATTTGTTGTAGCTATTCAAAAGAATAAGGATCGCGATTAATGTGTATGCTTATCAAACAATGTACACCTCTGTTTTCCTACCAAAACCGACTGCTTTCTGACTCAATGAAGAAACATTAGTCTTTTGAGCGCTCACTCTCTCTGTCAAATAGAAGAGATACAAGAAATAAACGGAGTAAAGATGATTCCATTTTAGTGTGACACAGCATCTTGGGCTGTAAGCCAAATAAATAGAATAAGGTCAACGATACTCCAAGAATCACAAAACATTTTTGGCTAAAAAAGGTTTTTGAATTTTCGTGTAGAAGAACCATCCTTTACCACAGACGAAGTTCTTAAGGGTTTAACCATACACGAAGTAACTTTTACATCGAAAAATGGTAAATTCACAATTGTCGTTCAACTGTGCACTATGGGACCAAGGACCGATTTTAGAGGCAACAAATCCTAAACTCTAAGATTTTGCACCTGCGATTGTGTGGGCATCAAAACGGCGCTTACAAAATTTGGAGTCTATATGGTTTATGCCTTTTTAACTGTGGGCGTTTAATTAACGCCCCCTACAGGGATCAATTATTATCCGATTTGACTAAAATTTTGCATACTACTATGCCTGCCAACATCTATTCCAAATAAAATTTAAATTGGTCCACAGCCTGATATAGGTCCCATATAAACCGATCTCCTGGTATGATTTTTTGAGCAATACTTTTGCAAAAATTTTGAACGCAGTGTCCTGTTATGACTTCCAACAATCGCGTCATGTACCAAATCGGTTTATAATATGATATAGCTTCCGTATTAGCTTATATCTCGATTTGACTTATTGCTATAAAATCTGGGATCGATTTATTTGGGAGCTACATCAGGCTATTAAACGATTCAGACCTTACTTGGATTGGATATTGGAGGTATACACAGAAATCATTGAGCAAAATGTCAGCCAAGTCGGATGAGAATCGCTAAGATATATAATACTAATATTATAAACCAAACCGTACTTGACGTGAATATTGGCAGTCATAGGAGAAGTCAGTGACAAAAAATGTAATTTTAGCCAATATGGTTGCGCCCTGTAGGAGTCAAGAAATCAACGAGAAGATCGGTTTATATGAGAGCTGCATTTAAATAGTTACCGAATTTTCCTATTTACTGCAAATTGCTGCAGTTAAAACCAGATAATAGTTAAAGCTTACAAAATTACGATATCTGGTAAAGAGATGATTTCTACCGGTTACCACCTAGGTCAAATATTTTATTTTTTGAGCTTGCAAAAGTCATAATAACAAAAAGATTATTTAGTTCAATAATGGACTTTTGCCACTGAACCTGGTAATAGGGCCTATAGTGCAGTGGTGGGAAATGTTACACAAGTTATAATAAACTTAGTACTTACCCAATAAAACAAATTTGCCTGTTGCAAAGATATTCCAAGAGTTCCATTTTTTAGCTTTTAGTAACAAAATCTAACTACGATCATACTTGAACCGTATATAACTCAAGTACTAAGATTTCTTAATTAAAGTTACAGATTTCAGATTAATCGCATAACTCATATGCCATTTAATATCTCGAAAAGTTCATAGGGCAGATCGGTGTATATTACAGATATATCTTGCATCTTGTATGAAACATGTCATCTTTCTGTATAAAGAATTTCTATCTGTATATCGGCCCATATAACAGCTTATATGAACCAATGAACCTGTTTAGAACAGGGACAGACATGGTTAGGTTGTCTTAAAATTTTACTGCTATTAAGAAGAGGTCTCCATGAATTGAAAGCGGAATAACAACACAAAAATACCTCCATGGTTCGGCTATAGTTAAAAAAGGGAAAAATCCATTTTTCACATATTGCTTTTGTTGAAGCTAAAAATCGGCAAAATGCCGAAAAATCTACACACGTGCTATCCTTACTAGGCGCACTTATTGATATGAGAGAAGTCTCCACTTTATTTGTTAGTGGAATGATCGCAGCAAAAAGCTGTTTAATCCGTGTAGGTTTTTGTTTGAGTTTCACATTTGGCAATAGTCGTATCACTTATTTAATCCCAAATTTATTTGGCTTTGTATTTTATAGCGCGTGTCTAAGATTTTTTTTTAACATGTTGGCAGGGTGGTTTCGTCACTGAAGCCTGTACAAAAAATGTGTATGATTATTCTCTGATACCAAAAATTAGAATATTGAATCGAAATAACGCAGCCATTTAGTATTACATCTGTTTCCGAAGTCACATAGTCTTCCTTCTTTTAATATGCGCAAAGACAACTATTCAATCTTAATGACTTAATTCTAAGTCACAATAATATTAAAAAATCATTTATCCTTTATTAAGTAAATAATGTCGATTTTGTCAAAGTATTTGGATGGTAAAAATCGATCATTTTTGTTCAGTGTTTGGTATACGCCAAAGTCAAAACTCATTTCGAATAACGTATTTTAATTTGATTGGTTAGGCAAGGATGAAAAGAGCGTTTAGATATTAATCCGCCCCAAGCCACTCTACATTGCACAATGTCCATTAAGCCATTTGAATAATACAGCTGCATAGCAGTCATAGTAAAGATTCGTTTAAAAAGAGAACTCGAGGAAAAACGGCCATCATATTCGACCAGGCACGAGGCAAAATCTTCTATCAAAATAACACTCGGTCACATGGGGCATGAACGACCAAAAACAGTTTGAAAACAGTTAGTGTAAAGTTATAGCTCACCTGCTTCATAGCCAAGTCTATTCCCCATTCATCGTTTCTTTCAAACAATACAGAACGTCATTCCGTGGAACGTGCTTCACTTCAAAATAGGGTATCAGAAATGAGGTTAATTCATTCTTTATCGCAAAGTCGAAACAGCTACTTTGGCGCGGAATCCATATGCTACCAGAAGGATGAGAAAAAATGGTGGCTAACGTTGGATAGTACTGTATAAATTAAATTGGATAATGCATCAATTCATTTTGTTATTATATAAGGTGAATGCATTTGCAATGAATCTATTATCTCGATCAGGAGTAATTTGCAGAATATGCGTGTTTGTTTAACTAGTTTTCTTTAGTTTTTACTGAAGTGGCATTACTTTTTGGACTATTGAAACATTTGCCTAAAGATCATATTACAGATAATATTGATCAAATATACATGGTAGTCAGTAATCACTGCTAAGAAATATTCGAATCGTAGTTCATGCAGAAAAGCTAAAGTATGGTTTTGGTAGTCAGTAATCACTGCTAAGGGTTATTCGAATCATAGTTCATGCAGCTTTGCCATTCTTTCTTTTAACTTTTATAACGTGTCCTTATGATCGTGTTATAACCTTTCTTTTTACCATGCAAATGGAAAATAATATATCAATGTATTCCTTAAGCTTACATGATGCATTTAAAGGCGATTATAGCTATAAAGTCGAATATTTTTGCACTCATCCGAAAAATTTTATTTGCTGTACCAACTACAACATGTGTTACCGCACGTTCCCTTCTGTCTGCTCCGAGCATTGATTGGGCAAAATAAAAAAAAAACTATGAATGCATGATTTCTTATATTACCGAAAATCTTATCCTTCTGCTCTATGTAATTATTGCAGTAAAATAAATAATCTGAAGATCAAAGCCTTCTTATTGTTTTAAAATGCCAATTTTGATAATATTTTACTTTCAGCTTCAACATTATATATCTAATTTCTTTATATTATATGTACTCGGACTTTTTCTATTGAGTGTGTAACAGAATGAATGTTAGCTATACTATATTCACATTGCTTTAAGTTAAATGTGTTCCATAATAAATGAAAATGTTATATAAAGTTTACAACTGATCCTTGTTTTATAGTTAAGTACTTATAATCACATTAGTATGTAGTTTTATATTTCTAAACGAGTATATAAATATATTGAATTTAAGAATTAAAAAAAAATATTTACGTGTGCCTAACTTGATAACCAGTTTAAGTTAATTTATTTTCATCACCCCTAAATGCTTATGCTGCTATATTTTTATGAATGAATTTATTTTTATGAAGAATTGAAGTTTTATTTCTTCAAACTCTATTACGCCTTCAGAAAAAAGAATTAATTACACAACAAAATTGGGGATTTCACATATATCTGCAATATAATGCAAAAAAACAATATAAAGAATCAATTGCAATCATCGTCAACATCCATCATAGCTCCTCAATATCCATACACAACCGATGACTACTTGTTGGAGACCAAATGCTCAGGGCTTTTATGGAAAACACAACAGCTATTTATTTTTAAACATGTAGATGATGTGCTCTGATGCCATTTGATGTCAACCTTTGGCTTTTTTTTTGCAAAGAATGTATTTTTAATTTTGCCTTAGAACAACTTTACAATTTACATTGCTGCAATTTATTGCAATCAAAAACAATTTGTAAACATTTTAGAGCATACTCCATTTCCCATATCATTAACATGGAACAAGATCATTGTAACAATCATAAAAAGCCAATACCATCTAGCGTATACATGTGGTAGCACAAAAATGAGATCTTATATAGTAACAATCCCCCGAGAATATTAACAAGCAACCAAACAAAGAAAATAAAAAAACAAAGAGACTGAAGCGATATTAAAACCGATATAAATCGAAATCATTATATCAGATCATAATTTATATCCTCATTGGTTTTTTCTTAATAGGAAACCAAAAACAGTTCGTTTCAATTCCAAATATTTCTAAAGACGTGACATAAGCGGTCACTATGTACACCACACCAACATTATCAATGCTAAATCAAGCTTAGGTTATGATATATTGCAGATAGATACATACATAGATAGATACCGAAGGCAAATAAATAATAAAAAGCTTAGTGTCTCGCAAGCAAACGTGGTTAGATCATAACTTAGTCGTTTGTTAAACACAATAGTCTAATAGTGGCGAAAAAGTTAGCAATAAAAAATTGGAAAAAACATTCAAAATTTGAAATGGTTACAAGAATGCCGAAGGGAAAAATAGACACTTCACCGTCTTCTACCAACATTTTACCAAATGCAATTGCTACAAGCACGAAGGTAATATACTATAAGGAGTCGGATAGAACGTTAACATTGCGCATGACTCAGATCAGGCTGATTGCATGACGATCATTTATCTCTAGCAAAGCAAGATAGCAAGACGACAGTATTGTTTATCAAATAACGGCCCGAGTAATGTATAATCCTTACTCCCTTTTTATGGCTATTGTTCCAAGGATGACACAGTATCAGTAGCAGCTAAGAAGCTTCCCGAGCTGCTACTATCGAAGCATCTTTTGAGTTTCTCTCGTACATGGAATTGTGTTAGAGTCGTAATACTTCTGAAACCGCCTGATCTATTGAAGAAAAACGTTAACACTGCGCATGATTCAAATCAGGCCGATTGCATGAATATCATTTATCTCTAGCAAACCAAGATAGCAAGACGACGGTATTGTTTATCAAATAACGGTCCGAGTAATGTATAATCCTTACTGCCTTTTAATGACTATTGTTTCAAGGATGACACAGTATCAGTAGCAGCTAAGAAGCTTCCCGAGCTGCTACTACCAAAGCCTCTTTTGAGTTTCTCTAGTACATGAAATTGTGTTAGAGTCGTAATCCTTCTGAAATTGCCTGATCTATTAAAGAGCAATCCAAGATCGTATCGGGATATTTGCCTCCTGTCGGTTTATGTAAAACTACTGGAGATGGTAATTACGACAAAGTTCTTTCTTCTGAAATTTCTTTATCCTGAGTATTGCAAAAGTACTGCAGGCGATAATGGTTACAAGATTTCGGAAGAGTTTCAACGAGGGTACATCCCAGGCAGGCTTTGGTTGTTGTGCGAGAATGGAGCAATTGTGTTGCCCGGGTTACGGAATCACACTGGGAGTTCAGAGTCCTCGCTTTATGTACTAGTGAATAACTTTATTTATGACACAATGTTTTTTCGGAACTGCCCAGACTTTGGCTTATGCATCAGAGGCGGCTGTCCGCGACTGGTTTGTTCTATTATGGGAGTGGAGTTTTCGTAGGACCCTTGAAGATAATTTGACTGCTACAAGGTTGGCCACCTTTCCCCCATAAAAAGGAGAAATACAAGACTTGATGGAGGCTGGAATAGACGCCAGATATCTATGATAAGGTATTGCTGTGAAAAGTGTTACCGTTGAGATTTTTTGAAAAGGGTAAAAAAAGGTTATTAAAAAAAAGGGTCTTAAAAAGGATCAAATCCTTTTTTGGTATAAATATCTTTTTTGACCCATCCATTATATAGTTGGGGCCACAGTAGCTCAGAGGTAAGCATCTCTGCCCTCGACGCCGAACGCTTGGGTTCATAACCCGGCAAGAAGATTAAAAAATGGCGACTTTTGTGAAGTATTTGACTTACTAAGCCGTGATATGAGAGCAGTATCCTCTCTGTTTTATTAATGGAATATTCAAAGGCGAATTTTCATACTGACATTACCATTATTTGCAGAAAATCGAGAAAATACTTTTTACGGGTAATTTCGGTTGGCTAACATATCTTGGTTCTGAATCAAGTGTGACATCTGATTCAGAGCCTATTTACAATAATTCCTGCAGATTCCAGATTCCAATTTATCACTGTAATCGGGCAATCAACCTGTGTTTTTCCTCTATAAAATCAATTGATATCAATTAATTAGCGAACAAATTGAATACGAATTTGTAGTAGGTTTGAAGGTGAAATGTAATAGACAACTCGACGATTGCGCATTGTCGGTGATCTTTGATGTTGGGCGTGTTTATAGTCGAGTTCCTATTGGAAATGATTTGTTTTGCGTAGCACGTGAGACTTACGGTGTCCTATTTAGTTTCTTGAATGTCGTCCTTGGGTTTGTTTCTTTTTGGAAATACTTTACATGTGGTAATTCCTTATATGACAAGTCCGGACGATTTGTGTTCAACCTGGTAGAAGTATGTTGGATGCAAAGCCTCACCGAAGACTTTAATCTGGTTACACGGGTGTCAGATGCCCTGGGACTTTGGTTACAGCCTGCAAATGTTGAGAAATGTGAGAATCTAAAACTTCGACAGAAGCTTTAGATAATACTCCGCTCCTAACCTAGGAGGTAAACATGAACAAATACGAGTACGTGGGATCGAATAGGTATTCATATGTTACTTACTGCATATGGGGTAGAGCTGGCAAACTATCGATAATCGCAACATTCAATATTTTCGATAGTTTAATAATAAATATGGATAGTATCGATACTGTCGTTATTTTCCCATGTCCTATATTTCAAACGAAAATGAGAACTAAAAATCAAGAGATCGATTTATATATAACCAATATCAATGCACAGACAAATATCAATCGATGTTTAGTCAAAAAATTAAATATCGATAGTGCCATCAATATATTGCCAGCTCTTATATAGGGGGGGATTTGGTACACGCATTGTATTTACCCTTGGGTCTTGCTGGCTGGCCTGTGATGGCAGGTATCTGAATAAAACATCGAAATTCGTTTGCCGCTGGCGCGCACCTTCGCACCAATTCTCACCAATGGCTGGTGAAAGGTCCAATAAGACCCTCATCCCACCGACACTCTAAATTTTTTGCCTTACATTGTTGAATCAGTAGGATAGAACTGCTCTAAAATTGTTGAGGTATTCGAGGCAGGCCGAATTTAGTACAATTACGAATTAGCAAAATTTACCAACCTTCTATTCAGTGTTAGAAATTTTGCAGTTCCTTAGCCTCCCAAGTATAGATTCGAGATCCGAAGGGTCTTTTTGTATCCATGCATGTGCCAGTTGTTGAGAAGGAATATTTTTCTTTCTTACAAAATCTAATGGAAATGCTGATCAAATATCATCTTTTTTAGCAACCAGCAACGTCAAGGCCAATTAGAGTGGTCTGTATCCTTATAGGAAAGGACTAAGTCTCACTAAGATTATCGTTGAAATTGAGGGCAAAGCTACTATTGATGTACCTCCTCTTCGAGATATCGAAGCTCGATAATGAGACCATCTTGTTCTTAAGATCCAAACCTAAAGTCATATTCCTCTGTAGACCAGTCATTTATAGGCTAGTAAAGATTGATGCAGATACCAGCCGTGGTTTCAGTAGCAGATAATATGCTGAGGAAACTCCGCAGTCATAATTACAAAATTGTATTTCAAGAACCTTAATCTGCTTAAGATTCGGGCTATTTTATACACAGTGTAGTAGTTGTAGCTGGTGTAGTTGTATTGACCGCTTAAAGTGTTGCATTCTTCTTAGTGAATATTTACAAAACTTAATGAATTCCATTTAAAACAAAGGCAATTGTAATCGAAAATTTAATGCATCATTCTGATATATCCTTAAAGGCTTACATCCATCACAAAAATTAAACTTTTAATCCCTAACTTTTGCAACTACCTTCTTGCCGTAAACTTTGTTCTTGGAACTTCTTCAAATATTGTTTAGCTCTTTTCTACATTATTTTTATGGTTAAATATTAAAAAATTCACACATATAGACACATACACACACCAGTTTGTTAAAAACCGTATGTACTTCATCACAGACAGCAGCAAATCGTTGAATTTAACAAACTCAACAGCCCCTCCCGCCCAAATAAATTCATAAACGCAAGCAAATCAGTGAAATTTATGAAAGGATATACAAAAGCAAAAAAATACTCGAAATCTCTCTCTATGTAACCACTGCCACAGAAGTAAGAAGAAAATTATTCAATGAAGTAATTATGATATCAACATTATTAACTTTATTATTATTATTATAATTATTATACATACCGAGGATGAAACTTAAACAAGAAAAAAAAACACAAAAACTATATTATAGTAAAAAGCAAAACAAAAAAAAAGAAAAATTAAAACGAGTACTAAACTAATGATACGACTAATAGCGAAGAAAATATTAAAATTAAATCGAATTAGAAAAAAACAGAAAAAAAATCCGAGAAATAACATGAAATATATACATATGAATATATATATATAAATATAAATATACATACGAGTATTAAAAATAAATTAATTAAATAACTAATTAAAACCAAAAAAAACAAAAACAAGCAAAAAAAAAACAAAAAAAGAAAACCGATGTTTAAACTATAAGATATTAGCATATAACAAATAAAAGAAACAAAAACATTAACATTAATATAAAACAATTACGAAAATTTCGTTACAAAACTTGCAAACAAACAGACCGACACTTGTTTATTGTATGTCAATAAAAGTAAAAGAAAGAAATTGAAAAAAAAATGGGAAAAAACAATTGAATTAAAACATGAAAGCATAGTTAATATCCCGAATGAAATGAAGAAAGTGAAAAGTATAGAAATCCGCAAATAGTTCAGTCCTTCAATCATTCAATTTAATTCGAATCATTCATTCACTCATTCAGTCAGTCAGTCAGTTAGTCATTTATTTACTATTATACTACGATGATTCAAAGTTATTATTTATTAATACTCAACATTAATGAATAATAATTAAAAAGATTAAGAAAACCAAAAATATTAACGAATATTACAACTATAGCATATACATACAACAAGAACAACAACAACAAGAAAAAAACCAATAGTTCTTTGCGTGAGAATTAAACAATGTTAAATTATTTACTGAAAATATACGAAAAAATAACAAAAAATGAAAATCATTCAAATGTTGTTATAATTGTTTTATTAAGACGATGCAATTGGTCCTGGGTAAGTGTTATTGTAGTTAAGCCAAAGGGGCTTCTAAATTTTATTAGTATTTCAAAACATCTATATAAAGCCACAAAAAGCAATTACTTTTCAGTTTATTGTAACGAAAGTTATTGGTTTTATAATTTAAAGGTAATAGGTAATAAAACATTACTACCGGCTATTGTTGGCGAATTTCAACACCTCAAGGTTAACAAAATGTTTATGTTCGCACTATAATTCGTAAAAATGATACTGATAGCGTTGCCAAAGGCTAAGGTGGTAGTCCAAAACAAGTAAGAACGTGATAGTGAATAAGAACTGTTGTTGGCGAATTTCAACACCTCAAGGTTAACAAAATGTTTATGTTCGCACTATAATTCGTAAAAATGATACTGATAGCGTTGCCAAAGGCTATGGTGGTAGTCCAAAACAAGTAAGAACGTGCTAGTGAATAAGAACTGTTATGCTATTTGAACTATATCAAGTTACAGTCCAATCCGGATCATAAATGAATGCTGAACATTGTAGAAGTCATTGCGTAATATTTCAGTTCATTCGGATAAAAATTGCGCCTGGTAGGGGCTTAAGAAGCAAAATCGGGAGATCGGTTTATATGGGAGCTGTATCAAGCTATTGATCGATTCAAACCATATTGAACACGCATATTGATCGGATGAGAATTGCGCTCTCTAGAGGATAAAGAAGTCAACATCCCAGATCGGTTTATATGGCAGCTATATCCGGTTATGTACTGATTTGCGCCGTACATAGCACAGTTATTGGAAGTCATTACAAAACACCTCATGCAAAATTTCAGTCAAATCGGACGAGAATTGCGCCCTGTGGGGGCTCAAGAAGTCAAAACCTCAGATAGGTTTATATGGTAGCTATATCAAAACATGGACCGATTTGAACCATACTTGGCACAATTGTTGGAAGTGATACCGAAACACCTCATGCAAAATTTCAGTCAAATCGGATTTTATGGGGTCTCAGACGCATATTTCGAGGTGTTACAAAAAGAATGATGAAATTAGTGTACTATACTCCCATCCTATGGTGGAGGTATAAAAACTACAACAACATATGAAATTGACAAGTTTTTTGCCTGTTAGGGCGAAGATCATTTTAATTTTACAATTTTCGATTGTTTCTCTTTCTAGACGAGCTCAATAAAATAGATTGACGAGTGAAGACTCGAATTCAACAATTCGCACATCCAACCACAGTGACAATCAAATGGCTAATTATCAGAAAATATGCGTAAAGGATGCAAGTTTCAAAAGGCAAGGAAAGCAAAATATCTTTTTCATCGCTCTACTTCATTTCTGCCATCCAGAAGGGTTATAGCTACGATATGAGAATGGCTAATTAATCTAGAGTCGGACCTTGATTTTGCGAAATGCGCCGGACCGGAGGTATTGTGGATAATCGATTTTCTCGGTAATGCAGTACAACTTTTTTTTGCAATGTTTACATATTTTTTTATACGTATATGCCATAATATTGAGCTTTGGCGTTTTTTTAATAAACATTATAAAGGATGATTTTTTATGAGCTATTGTGTGTTTTTCAAATTAAAAACACATAAAATTCAAAAAATGCTTGAAATTTTTATTAGAATCGATAGTACGGTACATATGATTTAATTTTTGAAGATTATTTCATGTAAATGTCGACCGTTGCTGCGCCTCAATTGGTCCGTCCGCTTAGTCCAATTTTAGCATACGCTTTCCAAACTTTCGGCCGGTATCTACGAATAAATGCTTCAATGTTGTATTCCAATGCGTCAATTGAAGCGAGCTTATCTGTATAGACATGCGATTTAACATAGCCCCACAAAAAAGTCTAAAGGCGTTAAATCGCACAATCTAGGCGGCCTATTGACCGGTCCGGAACGTCAAATGAAATGTTCCGAACTCCCCTCTCATGTGGCATGTGGCACCGTCTTATTGAAACCACATGTAATGCAAGCTCACCATTCCCAGTTACGTTACGGTCCAATGATGCCACCAGCCCATAAACCGCACCAAGCTGTGACTTTTTCTGAATGCATTGGTGAAATGTTTCTGGCTGATCTTAACTCCAAAATCGACTATTCTGTTTATTTACGTACCCATTGAGCCAAAAATTACCTGCGTGGCTCAATGAAAGAAGCGCGAGATGAAATTTCTTAACAGAGCACTATTTTGACAATAAAATTTTATAATTTGCAAACGTTTGTGTGTAAGACGACTCATGATTAGTTATAGACCAAACTGAAGATGTTTGACAGTGAAACAAAACGCGAAACGTGTGTGAGATGTTTAAACCAGTGTTGTCAAAAAGGTAATAGCTAAAAAATCACCCTTTAGTTAAAAAAAAAATAAAAATAATAAAAAAATAAAATTCTAGGATGTGTTTTGCTAAATTTCATAAAAAATATACTTCACAAACTTGTAATTTATCTTGTTCTGAAATACCCAAGCAGAGCTCTTCAAAAAGTCTTACAATGCTAAGAAATGAGTTATAGACAGACTAATTCAATGAGCCTCTTATATCTGGTTACCCCTGTTATCCGGCATGCTGTGCTTTTGATTTTGAACTCTATTCACCGTGCTTTACCTCTGTTATCCGTGTGTCAATTATGCTCCCTCTATTTACCTTGCTTACCTCTATTATTCGTGCACCACACACATAATTGTATGATGTAAAATTCTGGGATTACCTTTTTTATACCACCGTAGGATATTCATTTAGTCATTCTGTTTGCAACACTCCGAAATATCAATTTCCGACCCTACAAAGTATATATATTTCAGAATGTCGTAAAATTCTAAGACGGTTTAAAGATGTCCGTGTGTCTGTCCGTCCGTCTGCTGTAATCACTTTACAGCCTTCAAAATTTGAAATATTGAGCTGAAATTTCGCACAGATACGTCTTTTGCACGCTGGATAAATTCTTGAACGGGCCAAATCGGACCTTATTTGGATATAGCTGCTATACAGACCGATCTGACGATAAAGGGTCTGAAGCCAGATTTAGCTGAAATTTTAAACAGTAAGTAGTTTTAGGCCTCCCGACATTTGACCTAAATATGGACTATATTTAGATCGGACTATATTTAGATATACCTGCCATATAGATCGATCTGCCGATAAAGGGTTTGAAGCCCATAAAAGCTCTATTTTTCAACCGATTTCGCTCTAATTTATAACAGTGATTAGCCTTAGGTCTCCCAACATAGGACCTAAATATGGTTCGGATCGGACTATATTTATATATAGCTGCCATATGCACAGATCTGACGATAAAGGGTCTGAAGCCCATAAAAACTTTATTTATTACCGGATTTCGCTGAAATTTGAAACAGTAAGTAGTTTTAGGCCTCCCGACATCTGACCTAATCATGTATAAAATCGGATCATATTTAGATTTAGTTGCCATGTAGACCGATCTCCAAATAAAGGGTCTGAATCCCATAAAAACTTTATCTATTACCCGATTTCGCTGACATTTGAAACAGTGAGTTGTTTTGAACCTCTTAATATCCGAGCTTAATATGGTTGAGGTCGGACTATATTTAGATTTAGCTGCCTTATAGACCGATCTGCCGATTAAGATTCTGAAGCTCATAGAAGCTCTATTTTTTATCCAATTTTGCAGAAATTTTAAACAATGGGTAGTTTTAGGTCTCCCGACATCCGTCCCAAATATGGTTCGGATCAGACTATATTTAGATATAGCTGCCATACGGACCGATCTCCTGATAAAGAGTATGATGCCCATAAAACTTTATTTTTTATCCGATTTCGTAGTTTTTGACCACCCGCCATCTGACCCAAATATGGTTTAGATCTGACTGTATTTGGATATAGCTGTCATATAGACCGATCTCTCGATAAAGGGTCTGAAGTCCATAAAAGCTTTATTTATTACCCGATTTCGTAGAAGTTTGAAAAACTGTGTTGTTTTAAGACATCCGACCCAATTATGAGTCAGATCATACTATATAGATATAGTGTCATTTAGATCGATCTTCCAATTTAGGGTCTTAATCCCATAAAAATCCGATTTATTGTCTGAAAATGTTACTTGTATATGAGTTGTCGGGACCTGAATAAAATATGATCGAGACCAGCCCCTATTAAGATATAACTACGGATATAGTAGTGGAGTTTTAATAAAATGGATGATTATTATATCCTTGTTTAATTTAGTCCATATCGGTCCAGATTTGGTTATAGATTCCATATAGAACAATCTCCCAATTTAAAGTCTATGGCCTATAAAAAGAGCATTTATTATCCGATTTCGTTGAAATTTGACGCAGTGACTTATATTAGGCTTTCCGACATCCGTATCCTTTGGATATAGCTGCCAAAAAACCAATATTTTGTTCCACAAAATTGAACAGTGACCACACAATGTTCGTGCCGAATTTGGGTGCCCAAGTTATCCAATTTTCACCGTATTATGACGAAAGGGAGTTTACATATATACCCGAGGTGGTGGGTATCCAATGTTCGGCCCGGCAGAATCTAATGCCTTTTTACTTGTTTACTTTCAAACTGTATAACTTTTAAAGCATACTGCAGGAAAGTCATTGTACATTTTGTCACCAATACGAATCATGCATCAAATGGAAATCAATCCACAAATGCCTTCGTAAAATACGAAGACAATCTGGGTCAAAATTTCAAAACGTCAAATTTAAGAGTCTAATATCTCCGAAAGCCTTGGAGATATTCAAAATCTGAAGCGGCCTTTTTGGTATAGATTTTTGAGTACTACCCAGCAAAAGAAGAATTTAAAACCAGTAGGGAAGGGCAAAAGTCGGTTGGTGCCGACTGTATAATACCCTACGCCTTCCTTATAAGTACAATGTGGGAGATATATCCAATTCTAAAACGATTTTGATGGACATCGGCGGATGTTTTCAGATGGGTTATTAAACAATCTGTATCAAATTTCGAGCAAATATATTCAGACTATAATCACAACGCTTGACAAATGACAACAATATTGCAAATTACCCATAATCTGACGAACGTATATATGGGAGCTATATCTAATTCTGAAGCGATTTCAAGCTAACTTTTCAGATAATGTGAAAGTCATCGAGGGAAGCGTTGTGCAAAATTTTGGCAATATTGGTCAAACAATGAGCGTGCAGTGGCTCTTGGAGTGAAAATCGGACGATATATATTTATATATGACAGCTATATCTTAATCTGTACCGATTTCCGAGATAATCGGTTAAAAAATGAGCACTTTATTGCAATATTTCTCAAAATGTGACGAACATATATATGGCAGCTATATCTAAATCTGAACCGATTTTGAGCAAACTTCTCAAATACTGAGGCAGTCGTCGAGGAAAACGTTTTGCAAAATTTTAGCAATAAATGCGCCTGGTGTAACTCAATAAATGCGCTTGCTGTGACTCTAGAATTTAAAACCGGGCAATATATGCATATGAGAGCTATATCTAAATCTGAACCGATTTCCATGAGATTCTTCAGTAATGTCAAGAGTCAAGAAAAATTCCTGCCCTTCCCTTCCTGCCAAATTTCGAGAGAATCGATTAACAAATGACCTTTTACTGCAAATCAGACGAACATATATATGGGAGCTATATCTAAATCTGAACCGATTTCGAGCAAACTTTATATGCATTATGGAAGTCGTCAAGGAAAACGTAGTACGAAGATTTGGGAAGATTGGTCAATAAATGCGCTTGTAATAGCTCTAGGGGTGAAACTCATGAGATATATATATATATTAGAACTTTATCTAAATCTGAAGCTAAATCTAAATCGAGAGTTATAAGAAAATCCTTCCTGCCAAATTTCGAGAGAATCGGTTAACAAATGACCATTTTATTGCACTATTACTGCAAATCGGACGAACATATATATTGGAGCTATATCCAAATCTGAACCGATTTTTTCCAATTTCAATAGACTTCGTCTCTAGGCCGAAAAGCACACCCGTACCAAATTTTAAGACAATCGGATGAAAACTGCGACCTGTACTTTGTACACAAATTAACATGGACAGACAGACGGATATAGATAAATCCAATCAGAAAGTGAGTCTGAGTCTATCGCTATACTTATCAATGGGTCTATCTACCTTCCTTCTGGGTGTTACAATCAAATGCACTAAGTTATAATACCGTGTACCACAGTAGTGGTGTATACAAAATAACGATTTGGCAGCCCGAACAATTTTTCGAATGTAGATGTGATCAACTTTGAGGCCGTGCCAAGAGGCTCCCGGAGTACCGAGGGCTTTGCTTCGTACATGATCACGATAACACCTTAGAACAGAAATACAGACAGACCGATATAGCTAAATCGAATCAGAAAGTGATTCTGAGTCGATCGGTATGCCTATCAATGGATCTATCTCTCTTCCTTCTGGATGTTACAAACAAATGCACTAAGTTATAATACCCTGTACCACAGTAGTGGTGTAGGATATAAAAACAGGACAACAAATAACGATTTGGCAGCCCGAACAATTGTTCGAAATGCAGAGATGATAAACTTTGGGGCCCTGCCAAGAGGCTCCCGGACTACCGAGGGCCTTACTTCGTATGCGGTCACGATAACACCTTAGCTCATTCAACGGCCACCACAGTGAAAGAGTTCAATAACCATAATAGTGGTGAGGTTTTTAATTGAGGTCTAAAGCACCCATTACACGGCATGTAGTTGTCTTATGATATGTCACTTTTTGTATTCACATGTAGTTTTAAATATTTGTCAAAATTGGCTATTTATATACGATTCATCATTTTTGCCATCACACCTGTAGTTAATTTCGTATGACATAAACTAAAAATGTGAACAATACTGGTTGAAAAGAGGGTGCAGATATTAATCCGCTCCATGCCACTATGGACATAAACCTAAGCCAGTAATCGGTTTGTTGTGCCCTCTAAAAACTATAAAGTAACCTCTAAAAAGAAAATTTTAAGTTAGGAATTCCTTGCTACTTACAAAATCCTTAATTGTTTTCAAAACCACTCCCCTAAGTTGGTTCATGTCTGGTATTGTATCTTCACCTAAGTGGAGTCATTGCCCGAAAACCGGGCATTTTCTTTGCCCGGCTTTGCTCCAACGTCGCATCATCTTCCCCGGATGCCCTACACATGCTATCACTTGCCGCACTGATTTTACATAAGTGAGCTCGTAGTCCTCATTATGATACCAATAGCTATGCTGACCTCTTTCTTACTACCATCTCAGGTATCCGATCAGAAACCTCTTTCCTTCCTTCCAGGTTTCCTATCGTCGCCTCGATTATACCGCGATGGTATGAGCTGCTCCCATTCTCAATCCATTCTCCCATCGCCTTAAGTCTCATAGTCGCAGTGGCTGCCTTACACTTAATCTGTTTGTCAATGGGTTGGATATCTAAAATAGTCTCCAGTGCCCTAGTGGAAGTGGTCCTCATCGCTCCGCCTATGCCAAGACAACATGTACTCTGAACCTGTTGTATGATTCTTATGTTGCACTTTTTCTCTATAGCAGTCCACCAAACTACTGAGGTGCAAGTAAGTATAGGTCTAATAACGCTGCTGTAGAGCTAGTGAACTTTCCTCGATTTCAGGCCCCATTTCGAGCCTACGGCCCAACATCTATGAGCCTTCTCAGTACACTCCTGAATGTGACACTTCCAATTCAGTTTTCTGTCCAAGATCACACCTAAGTATTTGACCTTGTCAGATATCGAAATCGTCTTATTGAGGAAATGTGGTGCGTTAAATTGGCGCACCTTCGTCTTTCTCATGAACATGCATATTTAAGTCTTTTCTGGGTTAACATTGAGACCTATGGGTCTAGCCCAGTCATATGCCTTATGCAAGACCCTTTCGGCCCTTCTGCATAGCTCGTTCGAATCCTTACCCCTTAAAAGTATTGCAACATCGTCTGTGTAGCAGACGGGTTCAAATCCCTCCCCACTCAGCATCCGTAATAGGTCATTAATGGTGGTCACACATAGGAGTGGCGATAAAATGCTTTATATTGGGTTGCCCAAAAAGTAATTGCGGATTTTTAAAAAGAAAGTAAATGCATTTTTAATAAAACTTAGAATGAACTTACATCAAATAAAAATAACAGCTGATAACTGACAGAAGAAAGAAAGCAATTACAGAGTCACAAGCCGTTGTCAACGCCGACTATATGAAAAATCCGCAATTACTTTTTGGGCAACCCAATATTTATATATTTTTGCCATTGGCCACACAATTTATTCACCTGTTCCTTAGCATATGGTTTATCCAGTCTCTAAGGACCGGGTCCATCCTGTACTGTTCTAAGGATTGGATCAGTGTGTCGGTTCGCACATTCCGCTTGACTTTGATCTACAGTAAATTTTTGAGTAACGGCTCTCATTCACGCAACTAGGTTACTCAAAAAATGCACAGTTTGACAACTGGGCGAATCTTTTCCGATCAGCCTCTGTCACATCACCAAAGTGACTGAGTTTACATCATCCCTTTTAACGGAATTTGAGTTATTTTGTAGTAATTTTTAACAGAATCCATGGTGGTACCAATTGAAGACTCGGACTTAAAGAATTTTTTATTGGTTTCAAGTTTTGTATAGACACAAAACTATTCTCCCATGAGTTTTTTACTTACCAAATTTGAATTTTCATAATAAATAAAATCATAAACACATTTTTAATATTTTTTAACACAATTAATTTTTAATTTTTAAGAATAGATTTAAAAAATACAAGTTTCGCAGAATATTAAGTTAAAAAATTACGAAAGTTGAAATATTCTTCATTCGGTGTGATACAATACAAATCTAAAATAAAAAATATATATATAGTATATATGTATTCATTCATATATATATATTTAGGCATATGTATATGTAGAATACTATTGTGTGTGGGAGGTGTTGTATGTGGGCGGTGTTTCTATGTATGTATGTATGTATATGTATGATGGTTTGTTGTAATTAGGTTATTTGTTCCGCAATGCTGTTATTGATAGATAAGGGGAATAAACAGCAAAGACTTTTTCTATAAACTAGAATGGTTAAGGAATCAATATTTGCATAGTAAGTTTAGATGTAAGTTGCAATTTTAAATCAAAGAACTTAACTTTAGTAGCAAGTTAAAGAAAAAAGGCAATGAAAAACAGAGTTTTCTTACATTTTTAATTGTATTTCTGCATATCGATTCATTTTTAAACTTAACAACATAACATAGGTTTTGCTTTACATCTTCTGCTTAATTTGTTTACTTTAATAATTTTCCATTAATAAAAAGAAGAATTTGATAAATATGCGGGAAAATGGTAATACGCAAAATTTCATATTACTTATTAAAAATTAATGTAACAAATAACGGCTTAATGGACAGAAACGCTTAAGAAAAAACAAAAAAAAAAACTTAAAATTTCTATATAATATACTAATAAGCCTATGCTTGTAATGGCTTTGCTTATTTCCAAACATGCTGAAATGTTCTTTTTGTTTCTATTTTTTTATAAATACATAATTTGCTCGAGTTTCATTGTAACTCGCTCTTCTTTTTTCGCCTTTCACAATTGATTCAGTTGGATTTTTCACTTAAATACATAACATAACAAACAAATAATTTCTTTTTATTTTTAGTTTCAATAATTCATTTTATTTACTTGTTTCTTTTTTTTTAATTTTCTACGCGCAGTACGTAATTAGCCTTGTATTGTAGGCTTCTTCTACAATTTGTTGTTGATACAACAAAAAAAAAAAAACTTTTTCTAAATTTTAATCACTTGCATTGTTCGCATTTCTTTGTTTTGGTCAAGTCCGTGTCCGTCGTCTTCGGTTCGTTTTTATTTTCAAAGATTTCTTAAACATACAAAAAGTGAAAGAAATAGCGATCATTAACACTTTTGGATGGGAAAAGTTATGACATAGAAGAGAATAGAGCTTGATTTTTGGATTAAAAATAATATGATATATATCGTGTGTTATTTACAATTCATGATAAGAAAAAAAAAATTAAAAATATATCTACAAAATATGATTCCCATTTTGATATTCAGTTCTAAAGAATGACGCTATTTAATAAAAAAAAATAAAAAAACAAAAATATTTTAAGTAAATAAATTATAACTGAAAGCAAAATGCAAAGTTTCAGCAAAATTTGTTGAGTCATTTTTTGCATTATATTTTACTGTTCGACTTTCCCCCTTTAGGGATTTTTACATATAAAAATCAATGTGTGTTTGTTTGTCGATTTGTTCCGTATAGACTCAAAAACTGGTGAACCGATTACCTTGAAATGTTCACAGATTGTGTATATTGGTCCAGAAGAAGATATAGGCTATATAATTTTTTGATATCGGTAGGGGGAGGACCCTCCGCCTTACCCAAAAATACTACCCAAAAATTAAAGTGGCCCGATCGGAACAATATTGGATTCAAATGAAAGGTATTCAGGAGTAGAGTACAAATTTCATATTAAAATTTTGGTCCAAGTATCTGGGGCGCCCGCCCCAACCCCAAAACCCTCTAAAATTGGTTTATTGAACAATCATGACAAAATGGGACTCAAATGAAAGGCATTCTGGAGTAGATTAACAATATGGTCAAGAAGAAAGAATAGGCTTGATAATTTGCTGATATCGGAAGGGGGCGGACCCTCCCCCGTTACACCAAAATCACTGCCCAAAATCAAAAGAGGACCGAAAAGAACGACTAGGACAATAGGGGTATCAAATAAAAGTAATTGTAGAGTGGATTACGAGTATGTTATTAAAAATTGAATTAAATTAAAAAAATTAAAAGTCCGTAGATTACAAATATGGCATACAAAATTAGGTTCAAGAAATGGCCGGTCGGCCCAACTCCAGATACCCCCAAATTGGCATTTAAGCCGACCATGGTTATACGAGACTCAAATGAAATGTATTTTGGAGTAGATATGACTTTAAAATTTGCATTCAAGTCAAGTTGGCGCTTTTCCTCATCAAAATACGTCAAATAGGTTAATTGAGCCATTAAGACAATATGGGACTCAAATAAAAGATATTTGAGAGTAGAAAACGAATTTAATATCCAATTTTGGAGCCAAGTGTTTGAGGGTATGCCCTAAAGCAACCCCTAAACTGAACTGGATTTTCGACTATGGTAATATGGAGCTCGAATCAACGGTATTTGGAAGTAAAATACGAATTTCATATCTATTTTCAGGGCAAAGTGACAGTGTCCGCCTCAGCCCCAAACCACCCTCCAAACGGTTCATATTTACCGACCAAGACAATATGAGGCTCAAATTTAGGGGATTTGGGAGTGGAGCATAAATTTGATATCCATATTTGATTCGAAATGTCTGGTGGCACCTCACCTCCCCTTAAAGCACTTCTCATTACCCTAATTTTCAAAACACCAGATCTCGGGGATTGTTAATGAAATTCGTTCGAAATTTTTTTGCACTCTTACAGTCATCAAAAATAGAACATGGTTTCTATTGTTGGGATCGGGTGCCTTGGGGGCTGCCCTAAACTCTCCAAATGCTAAACTCTGCGCTACGGTGGCCTCCGATAATTGCTTGAGAACAAAAACGAATTTGATATTCAATAGAAGATCAATTTGATTGTGGAGCCGCCCCACCCCAAAATACCTCTCTAATCGGACGTATTTAACGAGCATGGCAATATGTGACTTATGTAAAAGCTATTTGGTGGGAGTAGAGTACGAAATTGATTCTCATTTTCGAACCAAAGACCCACCCATCAAACAAAACTTATTTGCCGATCATGCCAATATGAAGCTCATATAAATGTATTTTAAAGTAGAGCACGAAGCTTATATTTACTTTAAGGCCAAGTTTCTGGGTAGCCACCCCCCTGCCGAAATACCAACTAAACCGGAAATATTTAGCAATACGGTAATATAGAACTCATAAAAAAATTATTTTGGGAGTAGAGTAAGAACATGCTCAGGAACCGAGAAGGGGCAAACTTGAGTGCTTTCCGATTGAATGATAAAGGACCTTTTTTTTATAGATGAGTCCGAACGGCGTGTCGCAGTGCGACACCTCTTTAGAGAGAATTTTTAAACCATGCATGGCATGGTGCTAAAGAAGGTGTTAAAGAAGGCGCAGCGGAGCGGGCCCGGTTCGGCTAGTTATTTATAAAACGGGGCCAAAAGACCAACTCTCTATCTTTCAGCCATGCCGGAACTAAAAGTTATTTTGAATATAGTAAAGCATATTTTCAGGAGCTACATAGATAATCAACAAAAGACAGGGTGAATCAAACTTGTACAGAATCCATGCTAGCAAAATCACATGACTAAAGCATAGTTTTGGGCGCTAAATTTAAAACCTTTTATGAAGTTAACATTAACCGGATCGTGGCTTGAAGTTATGAAGTAAGGTGGAGTTACTGAGTACGCACCTCAAACGAAATTTTCGGTTGCAGCCAAGAAATTAATACATCCACAAGAAAATAGTTGTGCAGACTACAAGATGGCGATAAACATCAATCTATAATTTTGCCCAATTTTAATCATTTTTGGCTAATTAGGTACATATGTACTTAAATTGAATTTTTTATTTGCAAATAATTTAATTTCATGTTGCATGGACCTTAAACCGAGTTTACACTTGGAGTAAACCTAGATTTGCGACCTGATTTCGGAAATATAGTGTTTTGCAACGAGGTTTCCCATAAATTTTAAGTGCGAGCAAATCTTCTTATATATGTAGATTCGTAGCAAATCTCGTTCGAAATTCAAATGCAATACTGCGTTTTGGTCGATATGTTTTTTCTTTGTATTTGCTTTCTGAGTTGCTGTTTGGAATATTAGCGCAGCGAGTTTGAAGGAGTGTTAAAAAAATTTTGACATTTTTCGTCGATATCATCGTGGTGAGACAAATGGCTTTTGATATTGCCAACAATACTGAATATTGAAAATATTATTCGTTAAACTGCATCTGCGGTTGGAATAAGTTCTCTCGGAAATAAAAAAAATCCAGGACCGAAGTTATATAGGTATACATAGTTCAACTCAGCTAATAAATTTGGCGTTTTAACGTATAAGTTATTTGAATTTCTAATTGTTTGGAACCAAGGACGTTGTAAACTTACTTAGGGAGAAATTAAGTCAAAGAACGAAATTCAGGGACATACCACATCATAGCTGACAACAATATTTCCATGTAAATATTTTCAAAAAGTTAATGACCGTAATTCTATTAGCAATTTCCAATTTTCCGACATAATCGGTTCAATTCACCACTTGTTATTTACACCACAATAACGTTGATCATTTATTGTAGAGGATATCTTTAGGAGCTACAAACGACAGATCCAAAATGAAACGGTATTATCGACATCTGACAGTGTAACACTGACCCAAAAGCCTCCTCATGCAAAGGAATGAAAAAGTAAAGCATCTTTTTAGGAGGTAATTTAAAATTTCAACTTATTGCTATTGGAGTTTAGTAAGATATAGTAAAAGAGTAATTCTTTTAAATAGAATTAAGTTAGTTTATCATCAAATAAAATAATAAAGTAAAATAAAACATTTAACATTACAACTACAGAGAGGAAAAGTGAAAAAATTAATAATAGTTTTTGGCAATGGGGTACAGCGTTTTTGTTCAAATTGAATAGCAAAATAAGCACCATATTTGATTGAAACACACAAAAAAAGTATGACTACATTGTATTTGCATAGACATAGATAGTGGCAAGTTTGTAAATATGTATGTATATTTGTTAGATTGAGTGATTGATGGGTGGGCAATTGAAGGATAATATCCTTGTTTAATTTTTGTTTTTTAATACATGTTAAGACATTAGAGTTAGTATGTGAGAGTAGTAGTTTACAATAATATGGTGATTGTAATATTTAATTTTTTTTCTTCAATACGAATAGAATTTTTAATGTTTTCAAAAATCTGTCTCGCTGATCTTTTTGTTTTAGAAGCAAAATTTACACTGGATGTAAAATGAAAATAGTGTTTGAACCCTGAAACAGAAGTGAGAGAAGAGTTGTTATTTCTTGTTGGTTTCTTTTTATCTTTGAAGGTCCACATAAAGCGTTTAACATGGCGCAAGAAGCCTTGAACTAAATGTTCTCATATACTGATGTTGTAATTTTTCTATATATTTTTTTTATTTTCAAATTTTTCTCTTAAAATGTTTTCATTGGTTTGGACCCTAGTTTTTATAATGTATGAGTATGTTGAAGTGTCTTTGATTGCATGTATGTGAGGTTGGTGGGTGGGTGTTTGGATGATTGTGTTGAAATGTTGATTCAGTTAGTTATTATGTATACTGTAGATATTATATTAAAATTAAAAATAATCATGACAGGGCGGTTGGTGAAGAAACCGGAAAATTACTAACACACAAACTAAATACAAACGAGTTTTTTTAAACTGTTTTACTAAAGTAGGAACTTTTTCACACAGTATCTGTATGTATGTAAGTGTAGGTGTATTTGTGTGCGAGTTTGTTTAACATTTGGTTTTGTTTTTGTTTTGTATCTTCTATGTTTAAAATTTACGCGCGCGGATTGGATTTTGTTTGTTTTTTTTTTGGTGGGTGCTAGATGATAAAACGCTATAACAACTGTATGCGTATCATTGAGATTTTCACTAACTATCTATAAGTTCCATATGAAGAAAAAGTTGAAAGGAAAACAAAGGTTACAAAAAAATTCTTCTGCAATGCAATGTCATCCCAAGTTAAAAGGGTAACAATATATTATGTCCAAAGAAAAAAAAAATTTAACTAATTACCCTTATATATCAAACAGACATCCAATCAAAATTCTTAAATATGTACAAACACTTCTGATTTTATATTTTTGAATATAAATTCAATCCATGAGCAGGGATAACAATTTATGGTTTTTGCTCTTGATTTAGTGCTTTTGAGGTAACCAAAAACCTCGGAAAATTACCCCTTAATGCCATAAGAAAGAAAGGCAATAATTGAACGCATTTTGCATTTCTATTTAATTCTCGTTTTCACCCTTCTGTAAAGCCACAGTAGCGCAGAGGTTAGCATGTCCGCCTATGACGCTGAATCCTTCAAATCCTGGCGAGACCATCAGAACAAATTTTCAACGGTGGTTTTCCCTTTCAACATTTGTGAGGTACTATGCTACGTAAAACTTCTCTCCAAAGAGGTGTCGCACTGCGGCACGCCGTTCGGCCCCTTATCATTAAGCTTAAACCTGAATCGGACTGCACTCATTGATATGTGAGAAGTTTGCTCCTGTTTCTTAGTGGAATGTTTATGGGCAAAATTAGCATTTTTTAACCCTTCTTTAAATTTGAGATTTTTATCAAAATCACAATTTTTCTTTTCGCCATGGGGAGCATTTTACCATCCTAATTCATTTACAACAAATTTTTCGCAGACATTCCATTTAGAAGCAGATCCCGAGTAAAGTTTTCGCCAAATGATCTTCTATTACTAAATTTTCCATGGACATTCCATTAAGAAACAGAGGATTCTTCTCTCATATCAATAAGTCTAGTCCGAAAAGATGTACAAGAGAGTATAGTCTCACTGATTATGTTGTTGTTCCAGAACCGCCTCTATTGTCGGTGAGTGTCGGTGAAGTGTAACCAGTGCATGGAGTGGATGCATTTCCAAACTTACTCTGGCCTTACCTCATTAGGAGAGTATAATCTCACTGATTATGTTGCAAGGTGTTGTGCGAACATAGACAGCGGTGGGCCATAAGCGCCGTCGACGTCTCCTTCGGCATCCTCGTCGTCCGACTATGTGACCCCTCCGACTTCTCCCGTGCGACAGTGTACGCAACAGCAACATCCCAGCCCCGACAGTGACTACTGGTACAACTGCTATGTTTTATTTTAATACGATGAAGATATTTCTATCTGTAATCGGTTGCCACCGTGGCGCAGAGGTTATCATGTCTTCCTTCGACGCTGAATTCCTGGGTTCGAATCGTGATGGTAAATCAGAAAATTTTCACTATCGGTTATCCCCTTCCCCTATCGGTTACCACCGTGGCGCAGAGGTTATCGCGTCCACCCATGGTTCGAATACTGGGGAGTAAATAATGGATATCTCCTTCTAATGCTGGCGACATTTGTTGTGTCATGTCCGTACGGCATTCCAGTCATGTAAAAACTTCTTTCCAATGAGGTGTTATTCTGCGGCATTCCGTTCGGACTCACTTATCGTTGAGTTAAAAAGTGGATTGGACAGCACTTATTGATATGTGTTAAGTTTGCCACCTGTTCCTCCATGGAATGTTCATAGCAATTTTTGTATAACGAATCAAATGTAGAGCTTTGCATATACAGGAGTATTGCAGTCGCCAAGATATTCTATAAGTTAAGTATATGTTTGAAACATTTGAGAATAACATGTGCATTGTAGAAGAGCGTTTAAAGATAATAAAAGTCATAGGCATAGAAAAAATTCTTACAAATAGAAAATGTCAGTACAAAATTTCAATTCCTATACTTGGATTTAAAGCGAATAGAGGCGAAAAAAAATAGGGTTTTCTTTGGCGTAGGGAAAATTATTTCAAAATTGTTATTCATTGACAGCTAAATGTATTGAATGTTAGTTAGTATGTGTATGTACGTCTTAATCAAGAAATGCAATTGACTTTTAAATACTAGTTTTCTTTTTTGTTGGTTGTATTACTTTTCATATATATTTCATGTTTCGGTTTATTATTTATTAGTATTTATGTTTTAAGTTTTTCTTTATTAAATATTTGTCAATTTTTTTTGTTATTATAGTTTGGATTTTATTTGACACTTACATGCATGTTTCTCTAACATTTTGTTTTGTTTTTTTTCATTTCTTTTTTGTTTTGATTGATGGAGATTTTCTTTATCAGTGTGGTTGGTTTTCGATTTCAATCTTTAAAATATTTAATTCATCATAAAATAATCAACACTCATTTATAATTTGAACTACACGCTAAATGTATGTTTTTAATTTTTATGTATATGTATATTGTAAATTGTAGAGTTTTTTTTTTGTTTTTATATTTTTATTTTTTTTTATTTTTTTTCTGTTTCAATATATATATAATCAATATTTGTATGGTTTTCTTATTATGCTTAATAAGTTTCTTTAGTTAAAATGATTTGTTTCAAACGATTGTTCTATACTTTTACGTTTTGTTTAATTTATTTCATAACAACCCTGTGTGTTTTATTTTATTTATTTTTTTTTCTTTAATTCTGTTTTTTATGTATATGTTAATATGTTTTTATCATCAGTTTAAAAAATGTATAATCATCGCATGGTGCTTAAGGCAAATCAATTAATACAATTGAATACACATAGAAATCAAAGCTACATACTTGTATAACGAAAGCTAATTAAATATGCCATGTAATTCCGTAAATAAAATATTTACTTTTGAGTTTATTACATAAAAAACGTAAAAACGATTGAAAAAGAAACAAACCAGTTTTATATCTTCTTTTCAACTAAACAAAATTAGAAAACTGAAAGCTTCTTATATTGTTGTTATGCTTTGATATGTATATTGAATTGTTGCTCTCAATATTAAACCGAGATTTATACAACTCAAATATTTGTTTATGTACTGATTAGTAATAAGTTACATTATCACAGCTATAATTTACTAATTTTTAAGATACTAATCGACAAAGTAAAAATGTAATTAAAATTTTTTTAAAAATTTAACTTTTCTTTGTTTGGCACAATCTTGACAATGCGTAAAAGAATGAAGTTGTTATCGAAATTTTATTAAACATGTTAATTTTTTCCGCTAAATTTTAAAGTAAAACAGTTTCTCTGATTTCTTTACAGTCAGTCGGCGTCTAGTTTACACATAAACTTCACCATGAGAGTTAATATCTGAATTAAATGAAAGTCAGTCTGCCATATTCGTTAAGATAGAAATGGTTGGCTGTAAAAACATCAGTAAATGATAGCTTTTCTTCAACTTTGTCAACTATTTCGATCTTGATTGGAGTTATTTAAACAAAAAATTTATAGGACGGGTTCTAGGTCGACCGCTGTCTAGAACAGCGACTGGCAGAGAGTCTGACTGTGTGCGAATGCACATTTTTTTCTCCTACACACGAAAAAAAGCGAAATGGTTCGGGGAAAAAGTAGTTTTTTAACTTTAATTTAAATATTTTGGATGTTCGATGTATTTGATTGTTTTTTTTCTATGCCGCTAATGTCTAAAAGGGTCTGGGTTGACGACATATGAATCATCTGTATATATTAGTCATCGAATAAAAAATATATAAAAATAAAATAAAAGATAAGAAGTAAAAAATAAATAAATTATATAATAAAGCAAATAAAATAAATCAAAATTATAAACTAATAAATAGAGAGCGAATATATATGCACTTTTTGTGCACTTTTTTGGCCGATTTTGGCCAAAATTTGTAATTAGGCATTATTTGGTGTAAGAAAACGAATTTTGACGTCATATCTGATATATGCAATACATATGCAAAATATATGCAAAATGTACGAGCCAAAATAGATACGTTTAGAACTTTAAATGATTTAATAGTTTGGGTTCTAAGTACTTTTGTGTGTATGAATGTCCTCTTTAAATCCACCTTCCTCTAATTGTATCCTTAGAACATACTAGGTCCAAATTTGTACCGGTTTCCAGATTTAGGGTCTTAGGGCTATAAAAGCCACATTTATTATCCGATTTGGCTGAAATTTGGCACAACGAATTGTGTTTATATTCCAGATACCTGTGCCCAATATGGTTCAGATCGGTCCATATCTTATACATCCCATATGGACCGATCTCCCGATTTAAAACCGTATAATAATATGGTTTAGATCGTTCTATATCGTTCTATAGAACAACTTCTGTATGTGTGTGTCCCGCACTTGAAGTTAGAAGGAGTTTCACTTTATGTTCTCATTTCTTTGAGAACCTGTCTGATTTAGCGGATGTGAACATTCTGGATGGTTCAACGGTAGAAACTAGAAAGCATCTTCCTTCTTCTATTCCTGTGGTATCACATTGGACGAAACCGTCTAAGTGAGTCTGATGGCAGACTGCCACTTAAACCTACCCTAACCTAACCTGCACCGAACTTAGCGAAGTCTAGATGGAAATTAGAGTAGATAGGCTCCGATTTGCTGAGGCGGTCTGTTTTCATGTTTAATTTAGTTTTTGAAAAATGGTCTTTGATAATGCCGGATACATAAAATCGGATAGAATTAAGATAACTTTGTGTTTCTTTTGGGGTTTTATAGAGATAGAGAATAAAAATTCGTTACTCATTTGTGCAATAAAATGTTTTGTTCTACTTGGGTTTTGACAGAGTAACACTAGTTGAAAGGTTACATAGTACATTTCAAGCTCTAATTCAATTACAAAAAAAGGGAAAGTAAACGGGAATGTGGAAACTTTTGCAATAAGCCATATTGGCTTTAAGATAGCAGGGTGGTTTTGAAGGCTGATAGTCGTCTGACTAAAAGCGCTGAATCCACTGGTGTCAATTCAACCTCCAAGTCCAGGGACTATTTTTTATGTTATTTCTTTGTTTTTATTTTTGCGTTTTTAATTCTTCCCACTAACTCCCCTTTATGAAAATACAATGAAATGATTATATCTTCATGACAAAAGTCGTCTACGACGACTTATAGGAAATTGAAAATTATTTAGAAAATTTGGAAATTTTTTCACAAAAAGTCGAAAAGTCAACTTTTTGCAAAGGACGACTTTGATTAAGTCGACTTTTTGCAACAATATGTCGAAAAATCGACGTTTGCTATTTTGATAATAATCGACTTTTCGTCCTCACTTGGGATCTCTAGCTGCAGGGCGACACCTCTATGAGCAGACGATTTTATTTGTTTATTTATTTATTTCAATTCAATCTTGTAGTTAATATAAGACTAAATAAGACGTTGGTATAACCAAACGTTTTTATACCATTTAATACCTCACAAAAGTATCTAACATTAGAAGGGATAACCGCCACTAATATTCTTGCCAGAATTTGAACACCGGCTTTCTTCATATGCGCCACGTTGGCCTCCATTACATCATAGTAAATATTTATCTTAACATTTATAACTCCACAAAATTTTCCATTTAAGAATAATTTACTTTCAACTACATACATATCTCCGCAATAAATTTGCTTTTAAATTATATTTCACTGGAATTTTGTAAGAAAAAAATGCAAATAAATGTTATAAAACCCCATCTTTTATAGCAAAAAACGCAGAAACCCCTACGAACCCTTCACCATGTACTTGTTGCTTCTAGCAAAAGCTCCTGTAAAATCGATTTTGAATTTAAAACTGTTTAATTTACGTTTACATTATAGCTGTGATAACATTTATTATGTAAAATTAAAACAACTCAGTGGCCGTTGACCAAATCTGCAGGACAGCAACTTTTAAAAAATAAAAAAGAACATCAAAATAAAAAGTTTTTTCTTCCTGTTCTTCTTTTATTCATTCATTCATTCGGTTTGATTGTAAAGTCAATCAATCAAGTCTTATAATTGTTGGTTTAATTTTTTTTTTTTAAATCATTTTAACATGATAATTTCATTCATTTAACATAATTTATTTTTCCTATGCCAATATTTAAATTATTGCGCAAACTTTTTGTTTTATTTGATTTTAGCTTGGAATGGTTTTTATTCATATATGTCGGTATGTTTAGTATATTTGATTTAAATCAATTTAAATTCTTTGCTTTTACATTAAGATTAGGGTGTTATTTTTTGTTATTTGTTTGTCCCATAGTTTGGTTATCTGCTTTGGTTTGTTTTTTTCATTCTTTTGGTTTTTTCTTCTATGAATTTGTAGATTTTAAAATTACTATGCAAATACATTTCTTGGATGCTGTTTTCTATATATGTGTTATGTATGTACTATCTGTTTGTGTGAGTGTTTGTATTTGTATATATATATATATATGTTTCATTTTGTTGTTGTTTATTTTAAATAATTTACAAATATTAGCTGATTTTTATATTCACTATGTTAGCCATTTAAAATATATATATTTATCATCGTTGGGATAAATATTTCATTTAAAAATGTTGCTGTTTTGCAATTTTTCCCTCACCTAGGTTGTTTTTTGCTTTGTTAATTTGTTGCTGTTGGTTTGCTTTGGTTGTCTGTAGAATATAATATGTTTGTCGGTTTTGCTTGATTCATATATATCTGTCTATATATTATCATACTATAAAGTGCAATTTTTCACAAGCCTTTAAAATAGATGGATGTAAATGTTTTTTTTTACTTTTGTTTTAATGTATTCCATTATTAAATGTTCATCTCGTTTTTTTTTCTTATTATTCCTTCATGGTTTCATTTTGGTAATGTCAAAATGTTTGCGACTTTAATTTTGTTTTGTGAAAATAGCACTTTTTCATGTTTTTTTTTTTATTTTAAATAAAATCGTTTCCATATATTAATTATGTCGTATGTATATAATAATATATATATTTACTTTTATATGTATATATTGTATGTTTGATTTGTCTTTAGTTTTTGTTGTTTTAATAATCTTTTTTCTGGTTTTTTTTGTTTTCATTTTATATTGATAAAGAAATTCCTTATAATCCTTAAATGGGTTACCGTTTTGTGTATGAGTTGCAGTTTTGAAAACATTAACTAAAACTTTTATATATCTATTGTTTTTTTATATTGACAATTAAAAGTTATTTTGAAACAACAAGCTCTTTTTATATCAGTTTGACAAAACAAAAACCAATTAATGCGGAAAATTTATATACATAAACATTGTAATTTAACAAAAATAATTCGCACAATTTATATTTTTATATCAACAAAACATTTTCAGAAGTAATGTTTAAAAAACTCCTGCATTATATAAAGTCAAATATCGATAGTAACTTTCTTCATTGGGTTGAAGCTTGACGGTCGTGGTGTTTACATTGTAATCTAAAGCATACTTTTAGGCAGAATTGTTAGTGGAATAGAGTAACAACTTTTTTAATTACTAAAGCTGCCATTAGACGATAAGACATATCATCTGTAGTTTCAAAAATAGCAACTCTGAAAGTTGTACACATCGTGTGATACGTACGAAAAATTTGATATGACAAATGGATTTTGGAATATATATGCAACTTTTTGGATTAAATCGAGTTTTTATTTCATCGAACATACATGCAGATAAATGTCTATAAAAAAAGTACAATACATATGAGTATATATGCTGATTAAAAATACTTTTTAAGCATTTTTTATTAACATAAGTCGTATTTAATCTTCTTTGATAATCCTTAAATATATAAGAACAAAAGTCAAATTAATTTAAAAAAATTATGTATGTGTGAAATTTTAAATTTCGCAATAATCTACGAGGCATTTATTGTTTTTTTTTGGATAGCTCCAATGTATTTTTTGTCAAAAAGGTTATCCCCTCCTCATGCTGGCAACATTTATGAATAAAGGAATAAACCTCTCAGAGTATCATAATTTGAATAAAGTAGTTAAAATTACGCATACAAATAAATTCCAAAAAATAAGTTATTAATATATCAAATTTTTACATTTAAAAAAAAATTTCGGATTTCAAAGGAGTCTTAGTAGAAGTATTCAGCCGGAGAGCGATTCGGACTCGAGGCTAACGTGCTAAACTTCAAACCAAACTCTGATTCCGGCCCAATAGTCCGACTCCGGCTTCAAAAACTCGACTCCAGTCGACTCCGCCCTGAATATCGGCCAAAATAAAAATATTGTGTTTTATTTTAGAACTATATAGTGAAAATCACTATTAATAGGTTCTTATCGTCATGATATCGGCAACTTACCAGTACAACGTTGTACTGATAATCTATCAAAAATATTGGACTTGCATTGGATAGGACTAAAATAAAACACAGCAAATGTCTGTAGGAGTACTAGAGCTTCACCTTTCGAAAGCGCACTGGCTCACGTATGCGGCAATTGGGCCCCTGGTATTAAACGTATGAACCTATCAGGATATATGGAACCGGGAAGAGTACTTACTTGGCTTAGGCCTTGATTTGAAATAGTTATTTGGAAATGTATCTACCTTAAATTTTAAGGTAAGATAGATCCGACATTTGCCTTCCAGAATAAACAAAAAACGCAAACTCAATTATTTTTACTTTACAGGTGAATAAGGCTTCTCTGAAACAGTTATAAATCTGTTATTAGCAATTGTCAACCTTAAATTTTTTTTCATGAACATTCCAATTTGAAACAAGTGATATAGGGTATTCACAATTGCATCCGCCTGAAATTTTAAGGTAAGGTGCACTTAACATTTAACTTCCAGAAAAAAAAAATTAAAAAAATTGAGTAGTTTTGTAGTAGTAGAAAAATTGTTTTCAAAATGGAATCGGAATATATTGTATACAATATTTCAACTGAGCCAAGCCTTTACAAATCCTGCAGTCAGGGTTTACCCTATTTTTTTCTATAAACCACTAAGAAACAAGTAAAAGCGTACTAAGTCGGCCGGGTCGAAGGATCCAAGGATCGCATTTTCAAGTTCTTTGTCCGGTATCTCTTTATGGGCAAACAAAGAATAATGGATAATAATTGCTATGCTAATGGAGCTATGGACCGATTCCGGCCTTACTTAGTTTCGATGTTGCAGACCATAGTATATGTAAGTAATGTCATTGTACTAAGTTTCAGTCAAATTAGATAAAAACTGTCCCTTTAGGGGCTGATGAAATTAAATCGGTTAATGTGGGAGCTATTTTAGGTTATAGACCGATTCAGATCATATTTAATATCTATGTTGAACGGCGTTGGAGAAGTCGTTGTGCAAAATTTCAGCCAAATCAGATTGGAATTGTGCCCTCTAGAGGTTTAAGAAGCATAATCGGGATATCGGTAGCTATATCGGGTTTTAGATCGATTTAGCAAATTTTAAATCTCAACCGAACCACACTAAACTTAAATTAGCGTTCTTTGCACAGATATAGAGACGGACGGGGCTGAAATCCTTTTGTCCATCTCAAGTACATGTATTTTTTTGTGAAAGGCAAGTACTAAACTGGCAATGTCACACTAGTGACAAATTTTAGATTTTTCCTTATTCGTTATATTTTAGCAATGAAAACGACCCAAAGAAGAATTTCTTATTTATTCGCAGTCAAAATAAATTTCCTAACTTTTAAGGATATCTTGACCTCCATTTTTTGCCTTTAACAACAAGACGCAAAGTTAAGGATATATTAAACTACCATTTAAAATAAAAAATTCTTTATACGAAGGAAAATATCTTTCACCAAAGGGAATGTTTTCTTAAAAAGTTGGAAAATGGATCATTTTTAAAATTAATTAGTTGCTAATCTTAGGCTCGAATCTTTAAAATTATGACAAAACATTTTTCGGTGCACTCAATGTTAAAAAGATAAAAATAAACATAGAATTTGAAGACCACGCCGGATGCAAAACAAGTTAAGATATAAGGCGTCGAAGTCGCTGCCTTTTCCTGCTGGGAAAACACTGGAAGCGCAGTAAAATTAAATTCAGTGCGATCGAAATGAAAGATTGCCTCTGTTAGTATACAGCGACTTAAATGTCAAGATAAAATCTTTTAAACAAAGACATTATTGGAAATAATTTTAGTACCACTTTGAATTCATTACCAGAGTAAGGTAAAATATTTTTGTTTTTTTTTTTTTGATAAAATAAAATTACGTATAATATATTTTTTATTTTATTCAATTTTTTTTTAGTTATTCAAATATATATTGCAAATTAATTTACAAAAAATTAAGGGGTTTGTTTGGACTGTCTGCTAGGGCCTTCGCCATAAATATCTTTAGTCTAGATTCTGGACGAAACATGTAATTTATAGTACATAGAAATGCACAAATGTTCTAAAATTAGAGGAAGATGCTTTCATCATTAAACACTTCTAGGCATCAGGGAACGAAACACTGAAGTCGAAGTTGGTCAAGATGAAAAATTATCAGAATTAGTAATCATTTAAATAAAATTAACACTTCTTTGATATTTTTTTTTATTTCTATTCTTGGAAGTGGTATGTTAAAGTGGTAACTTTATTCGCGTCAATCTCGGTTTGGTACTAATACCAATGACAGTGTGATATCAACAGCAAAACTTGTGTGGTAATAAAGGTAATACCAAACGGTACTTATAGTTTTATATCAAGTGGTAGTGTTTAGCCACCATATATATACTATACTATGGAAATCAGCATATTTGGTTTAAAACTTTTTGTGGATGTTCCTGTAAGAATGTTATTAAATGGAAAACAATAAATTTCGAAATTAAATGCCAATTGACTTACCTTAAGAAAACATCAGAATTATTCATATTATTTTAAATAATCAGAAAACAATTTTGAGCCAATATTACTGCGTTTGTGCTATGGGTGATAATTTTCATTTATCAGTGACAGAAGTGCCACCATATTGCAACGAAATTTCATATGAAATTGAATTAAAAATCATGTATTTTTTTTTAGATTTACGACTAGGAAGTTGAAAAATGGTTTACCGAATTATACTATTTCTAGATCCTAAAATTTTCTCATGATCCGATATCCGGTCAGGATCCGATATCCGATCAAAATCGTATTTTAATACGGTTTCTTGAGAACGGAAAGTTAAAGAATCTCTTTTTCACACATTAGGAAATCGAATAAATGATTACTGATCTTAAATGATCATAAGTACACTAATAGAAAAATTGATGCCAAATGTGCAATTATCACTACCATACTATCTTAATTTCATTACAAATAAGTATTTTGAAAACAATACTGTAATAATGTAGTACCGACATGTATTGATATTTTTCTATCTGTTTGATTGGATCTTATCTTCCAAAGATTTGTCTAAATAAAGGTCTCCAAAACATAGCCACCAAGCATGTCGTTTTATTTATTCGATAATTAATTCAATTGTTCTAAAATCCACAGTGTTCCCCAGGATTTATTAAGAGTTGGTATTCTATTCTGTTTTTGGAATAGCCGCGGAAATTATTAATCGATTCGCGAGAGAAATTTGACGCAATCAAATGTTTTTGTTTCCGTATCAAAACGCTTTTCTTTATCTGCACTTTTTGTTTTCTCTATTTAATATATTTTTCGCAAATAAATAAGAATACCGAATCATTGAAACCAAAAAATCGAACCAAAACGATGCCGAAAATAGTTTCCTCAGTACACTGATAGAAAAATTACTGTACTTTTCCAATACCGCCTGGTATTAATTTGTTCGCGCCATTGGCAAAGATTTGTAATACCATTTGACATCAATTCAATACCAGAAAAAGGATGCTATTTAGAGTTGACGGCGTCACATTTGTATTCTTGCCATTGCGACAGAAGTGTTGTTGATCTTTGTACTTAAAATATAAATAAAAGGTTTTAATACAAATTGAGTGCGTAAAAACCTGTTCCAATACTCAAAGGCGGTAAAAATGGAAATAGTACAAATTCTTAGGATATTCTACATTAAAAACATGATAGTCTCTTGTGTGGAAAACGTTGCTGTGTTGATGGATTCATATAAATACCATTTTTGGGAATCAATGCATATGAAATCAATAGCTGAATACAAATAATTGAGGTTGGTCACGAAGTAACATTACTTTTTGTAATTATTAACATATATAATCAAAATAAAATTAAATTAAAATTATTTGTAATGGTTTTTTTTTTGGTTCATTAAGAGGTGGAATAATCAATATCGGTTTGGTAGTAAAACCAATAACGGTCTGGTGCTAAAACCAATAACAGATTAGTATTAAAACCAGTACCAGTTCGGTAATAAGGCTCTTACCAAACGAAACTAATCATTTTATGTTTCATCCATACCTCCGGTATTGTTTTTGTACCATACGGTGTTGCTTTACTATCAATACCGTATTGTATTGAAATAAGCACTTTTGGTATCAACTTTTCTCTCGGTGTATGAGCAGAGTACTATTCTCAGGCAACGTTATTTTATATGGAGCATTCCGCATTCCGCTCGAAAATCTGAACAGTATACCCTGCTTAACAGAAAGTTTAGTCACTTACGATAACATAAAGTGGAAAGGGCCCATGAATATAATAGAGATTGTAAAATCTGTCTATTGTGAATGTTACCAAAGGGTGTGTGTCGAATGGTAGCAAAGTTGTAGGGATAGTAAAAATATGACGTTAAGTGTTGTTATGTGAGTATCCCAGTGGCTAGTAAGATTTTTGACAGCAGAGCAAACTTTGACCTTTCATTGAGCAAAGTCCAATGTCAGTAATTGTAAATTCATTTGCGTTTTGGTAACCAACTTGCGTGCGGCATAACTTAGCCGCCTACATTGTGAGCACACGCCACTAAATTTTAACGACTTATTTGGCATAAAATAACTAAAATTATTGCTTATTATCATTGGCAACGGGATTCTAAAAGGTAGTTATTGAACAATAATGGACAAACGTACAGATTTGTGTTTGTAGTTTATCGAAATGATGGCGCCGTCATTAGTGATTTTTCTATAACGGTGTGAATAGTTTGTTTACCTGGCATGAGTTTCGTTCATCATTTTCGTGTAAACAATAGACAAAAATAGAAGCAAATGCAAATTTGCATTTACATTCATTTTTCGTGAAGAAGGTTTCATGTACAAAACTTAAATTGAGAAATAATTAAAACAGATCCCCTAAAATAACATAACATGTCTTATTCGCCGTGTTTTCCTCTTTTCAAAGCAAGACTTAAAATATCTCCACATTGCAGCTTCGCAGTAATGAAAAATATTTTTGAAAAATATTCATTACGCAAATAATTATTAATTTCTGACTTTTTCATGGATTATTATGTGGCGCGCACATCTCGTATTTTAATTTTTGCCAAACGTCAAAATTTGTCAGTGTAAGAAATATAGGTCGATTGACACAGCAAAATTAATTTTTTTTTTACCAGTGAAAAAAACTACTCCCTACGTCATTTTTACATCTCATCATTGGAGATTGTTATCATTCGACACACGCTCAAATTTCAGTAAAATTCATTATTTTACGATTTCACCTTTTGAATTATTAGAATTTTGTATACATTTTTAAATCAATTTGAATTTCAATGTAAAGGAACACACTTTGTAAACAATTTAAAAAAAAACGTAAACAATAAAAAGTTTGACAAGCTTAATGACAAAAGCAATTTTATGTTGGCTGATCGCTAGGTGTTACTTAGTTAAGTGAGTCCTCTATGTACCCCCAAATACCACATATAACCTGTTTCGATCGTAAATATTGCGAATTAAAAAAGGAAAATCAATTTTTCACGTTGTAATAATTATTTTGTTTATTGTTTAAAACTTGTATTTCGTTTTACACAAGACGAAAAAACAAAACTGTTTCTTTTTGTAAGATTTACAGGAAAACACATACTTTACTTTTGTTTCGATTTATTATTATTAATATAATTATTATAATGATAATTATTATGATAATGTACAACAACTAAAATATATACTACAATATATTTATGTAACTAAGATTTGTTTCTTTCTTTTTTATTAATTATTATTTAATAAGAATTGAATGTTATTATACAATATAGTGAGAGCGCGGTTAAGAAGCCTTTATGAGTTTAAAGGCTATATAAATGAAAGCCGCAGGCTCTTTTGAGGAAAGTTAACCTTTTTCTTTTAAGTTATAGGTTTGCTGATATGAAAAAACACCATTTATATGTTCTTAGCAAATAAAAGCATTGCTTTAATAATAAAATACAATGCTAATATTAAAATTTTCCGCTTTTTTCTAAATGCTTTTGTGGTCTTGATCAAACATATATATATTTTTATTTATGTGTAGGTATATGTATTAATATATGATGCATTTTGTTATTTTGATTGTTTAGTTTTTAGTTAGTAGTTTATGATGATTGATTTTGTGAGAAGAGTTGTTGGTAATGTTATACACAATATTCCTGTATGTTGTTGCGTTGCGCTTCTAATGGGGAGTAAAGCGATTTTTAGCCAATTTCTTTTCTTATTCATTTCTTTTGGTATGATGTAAAAAACTGATTCCCATTTTTTATTCTCTTTAAATTTCTTCTAATTTTTTGTTTGCAAAATTGCATTCGTTCTTTTTTAAATAAAAATATTCTGTCTATATTTTATTCGCGATATGCTGTATCACTTTATTCAATAACATTTGATAGGGGTTTATTTTTTTGTTTATGCAACTTTAGCAGTTAAAAAATAATTGTCAATCCCTGTGCTCACTTAATTACTGTTTATGAAGCTCTAGATCCAAACGAATAACAAATGTAAAACTAAAAACAAAATAATGTACGAAACTGTAAAAAAAACAGTCAAACCCAAAAAAAACTTTAAATTACCAATAAAAGAAATCTTAACATTCATATTTTTAACTTAAAATAAATTGAAATCGAAAAAAATATTCACGTGTATTTTATGACACGTGATTAGCTGCGTTTTATATTTTAAATAATTAAAAAAAAATAATAGAACGAGTATAAATGTTTTAGTTAAACCCAGGCCTTTGTGTTGTTCTTTAGACGATTTCTTTATAACTTTGCAAGACGAGAGATCTTGCAAAATTATATTTTGATAAGAATTGAATCACACAAGTGCTCAAAACTTCAAATCGGAAAATCAGTTTTTAATGACAGCTATTCCAGATTGCGGAATGGTTTATAACATAAATAGTTGGAAATGGTAATTGAAGTCATTCTGTTCCATTGATCATTTTCTATTAAGGCGTATTTAACAAGGTGGTCTCACGCAAACAGCTGTTAAAGACAGGCACACATGGCTAAACTGACTCACGAGGTCAAAACAAGACTAAGCTCAACATTTACATACAATCGCCTGCATGACCATACCTCGGTGCAGCAGGCGGAGTTTCGAGCATTAAGGAATGCGTCAACTTTTGAAACATATATACGAGAACTGCAATTGTGGGCGTGTTCATAGGTGACCAGCAAAAAATTGTCATATATGTAATTGGAAACACTACAAAAAAATTTGCCATAAGTAATGAGGAAAGGGCCTACTGAATGAAATCATCAAATTGTTTTGCTTCAAAAGCTGTTCCTCTTTATCCGGTTGTCAATAGCTAAGTCGAATGTTAAAATTTTTGCAAAATGGTATTATGGTTGTCGGAGACGAAAATTCGTTTACATTTTTGGCTCACATAAGTCGAATTCGACTCTCAAATTTTACGAAATCGATCGATATATAAGTTGATTATTTTTTTTTGTTATTTACCACAATATTTTTCTATTCTCAAACTGTCGAAAGCGAATAAGTTACAGTAAACCATGAAATATTAAATTCGCTTTCGACTATGACTGCTGTCGATTTTCGTCTTCGACAACGGGAATAATGGTGATTATCTATCGCCAAAAAATATTGGAAACCAAAAACCTTCCCAGCAAATACAACGCTTTTTAAGAAAGCTAATGTTATTCAAACAATGAAGTTATTGGTGCCCATTGTGATAATTTGTATAATGCATGGGCAATATTGTCAATTATTTTCCATCCAAAAAGCATTCAACAAATTTTGCAATAAGCTGAATTGCTCAAAAGTTGCTCAGACTCTAACCTTAAAACCAGCCCAAAGATATTGCTCTACTTGTAGATGGTAATTTGGAAGAAAACTGTCATGTTTTATTTCAATACACCCAATCTCCACCATTGTGCTTCTCCAGTTGACACTTACTTGCAATGTGTGTTCATTCATATTCAAATTCAAATGGAATAAATAAAATACACAAAATTGAAACATTTCAAGCCGTATTTCGAAAAGATGTGATATAAAAAGAAAAAAATAATGGGCGGATGTACAATGTGTTGAATTTTGAAAGAGATAAACATTTTTACCGCCTTATATAAACATTCACAATAACAGATTTTGACAATCCTAATGATGTTCATGGGGCCTTTCCACTTTATGTTTTTATAAGTGACAACCTTCTATTAGTGAATCCTGACACTATATGTCATGTTGTAAAAGTTGTACACATAGTGCGATACGATTGAAACTGACATAGGACAATAACATTTAAAATAGCACGTGTAATTTTTTCGATTAGAGCGGTGCTCTATTTCTTCTGACAAAAACATGAAGAAATCATCTGTTTTTGCTGACAGTGGAATGAAAACAATACCAAATTAAAATATTTACAACCTTATTATTTGGCTAACTTTCTCGCAACTGTAACAATTTTTAAGCATTAAAATGTTATTAAATTATTAGGTTATACAAATTTGCACATGAACGTTCCATTAAGGAACAGGGGCAAACCCTTTGGAGAGTTTTTTACATGACATAGTGCCTTACAATTGTCGTCAGCATTAGGAGGATATAGCCGCCGTTGAACATTTTTTTCTGAAGGTATCGCCAGGATTCGAACCCAGGCGTTCAGCACCATAGACGGAAATGCTAACCTCTGTGCTACGGTGGCCTCCAAACATTTTTAGGTTATGATATACAAATGTAATATATAATAGAGTGATATCAAAAAATGGTGAATTGTATGTAAAGTGACAATTTTCACACGCAAAATACGTACCAATGGTACGTGTGAACATATAGTGTGATAACGGCTTAAATAAACCCAGGATCCACTTAACTAGCTTACGTTAAGAGATCAGCCGACATAACACTTTTTTAATTTTACGTCATTAAGCTGTCAAACTTGTTGTTGTTTACGTTTTTCTTACTTAATTGCAATGTGCGTTCAAATTGATTTCATAAAATATACAACATTGAAATGTGTTAAGCCGTGTTTTAAAAAGATGTGAAATAAAAAAAATAAGGCGTGGATGTGTAATATGCTGCATTTTGCCAAAGATAAATACGGTTATTCATAACATTTAATACAGCTTTAAAGTTGGTTTGTTTGACAATTTTATAAAGGAAAGCTGTCAAATAATCCTACTTTAAAGCTGCACTAAGTTTTGTGAATATGGGCAAAAAATTCTACATTTTACAACATTCACAATAGGTGGACATTGATACTCTTAATGCACATTGGGCCTATTAACGTTATGTTTTCACAAGTGACTTAACCTTATTTTAAAAGATCTTGAAATAAAACCAAAATTTGTCGGATTGCTTTTGATTTAAAGTAGTCTAGGTAGAGTTAACAACACTTAAAAACATATGACAAAATGGGGCATATTGCACATACGCACATTTTTTTCTGTTTATTTCACATCTTTTTTTATTTTCCTTTATAACGCACATTGCAAACAAGTAAGCATAACGTAAACAAACAAATTTAAGAAGCTTAATGACGAAAATTAAAAAAAAAAAAATTATGCCCGCTGAACGCTTGGTATAACCTTGTTAAGTGAATCCTGGCAAAAAACTTGAAGAAATACAGAACGATCAACGCATTCGGCATGTCTAAATCTATGATGGGCACACTGGCCGATTTGTTTTTTATTTGCTAGTCAGAGGGCTATTGCTGTACAATAAATGTTTTTATAGCGGCTAGGGATCCTTGGGATGAAATAGGTCGTTGCTGGGGGAACGAATGTTAAATTAAGAATGTGAAATTCAAGTCTAACAACAAACAGTTTAAAAAAAGCCGCAAAAACGAAAACAGTAATGTACTATGGGCAATGATGCAATGTAAATGACTAACTTTGTGGTAAAAACTAACACATGAGCTTAGGTTTTTATCATTTATTGGCATTCCCCAGGGATTTATAAATTCTTTAGATCAATTATTTAAAAGCTATTATTTTTATCGCTCCTAAAAATATGCTAACATTTTAGGACAACTGTTTATTAACTGCCTTAAGTTTTTTCTTTAATGATTAGCCCCCATGCGAAATCAGAAACACCTAATAGTATGCTTTAGTTTCATAAAAACAACTGTTTTGTTGGCGGGGCAGCCTTAAAAGGACCGTCCGTCTTGCTTTCTACCAATGTCATCTTCAGTAATTGTGGCCTCTTTTTTTTGCTAGCCTTTAACAAAAGTAAAAATTTATGTCGCTTTGATGTATAATGTATATATATAAAAAACAATATATATTTTAAAAACTAATTAAAAAACTGTGGCTAATTTAACTTTTTTTATTTGAAGATAGCTCTTGCTTTCTTGCATTTGTGTTTTTAATAGTTGTTCTCTTTTAGTTATATGAAAATGTTTTGTTGGTTGTTTGTTTTTTTTTTTCATTTTATTTTTGTCTTGCTTGTTTATTATTTATTTGTTTTTCCTTTTCTTAATTTTCTAATAAATTTTATAATATAAACTATTTTTTTTTGTTCACTTACGTCTTAATATATTTAAGATTCCCATTTGTTTTTGTTAAAAATATATTTATAATAATAATATTAATATAATAATAATAATAACACTATATCAGCAAATACACAAAAATTTGTTCATTTTATTTGTTTTTTTTTTTATTATTATTATTATTTATGTTTTTCTTTTTGTGGGGGGTTTTGTTTAAAACGAAACACAGTTGATATTTTTCATATGTTATTTTCTTCTTATCATCTTCATCATCATTTGTTTAGTAATCGTATGTAGTTTATATATATAGATATAGTTCTTTATATATACTAAACGGTATATATATCATTTCATTTTAGTTATAGCTTAAATATGATTTCAAGTTATTCCACCTACTACAAATTTCTTTTTTGTTTGTTTTATGTTGTTGCTGCTGTCGCTGTTGTCTAGTTAGTTGGTTGCTTGTTTTTGCCTGTCAGATTTGTCAAAGTTAATATCCTCAGTGGGGTATGTATGTTGAGGGGGAAACATATGATGATAATGGTAGCTCTGGTGGGGTATTACTTTTGTTTTTTGTAAGCTTTGTGTTACTATTAGAGGCTATTTTCTTTTCCAATTTGCGGTTTTTCATTGGTAAAACAACCATTTCCGTTTGAATCTGTTCAGTTATTATTGGTTGTCAGCAGGAAAATAATGCTAGCCATGTTAAATGGATTTTCATTAAATTGGGTTTATTTTATTTGTTTTTTGTTTATTTGTAATAAATGTTTTGTTTTTGTTTATTTTTATTTTTATTCATATCCTAAACTTAAGTTCACATCCATTAAATTGAATTGTAATGATAAAAATTAAAAAAAAAAAAAAAATATACTTTAAAAATAAAACGAGAATTACAAATTAATAATAATAAAATAATTTCACATTGTTGTTTTATTATAAAAAAAATTATATATATATAAAATATTAGAGGCATGTTTTTTAGTTTTCTTTTGTAAAAATAAGAAGTATGAGAAGAAATGAAAGAGGAAACAAGTCTCACATTCAAACGACAACTTGCTAATACTTTTTCATAATGTTTTAGGTTGATTGGTGGCGGTGGTGGCTGTAGGCTGTAGACAATAGGCTGGTCGCTTGGTTGCTGTGTTGATTTCCGGCTATTATATGCTGCGAGTAGTAAAGCCTTTTAGTAAAACTTATTGTTTGTTGGTGGAGGGAGGGGGGCTGGGTTTGTTCCTTTTATGGTTGGCATTCCGCAGTTCACAACTGTTTTTATCTTTGTTTTGAAAATTTGTTCGCATTTTAGATTTTATTTTACTTTCTATACGCTTGTTTGTTTGGCTTTTCAGTCAACAAAAAAAATTATGTAAATTTTTCTTTTCTTATCTTGGCTTTGATTGTAATTTTTTACTTAAAAATTTGTTTTCTGTTACATGTTGTTGCTGTGAGTTAAATTATTACTTTTTTAGATTTGTTTTCTTTTCTTTTTGTTCTATTTTCTTATCCATTCATTTTTAATTTTTTTTTATTTTATTTCTTTTTGTTTTTGTAGCAGTATTATATACTATGCTTTGCTTGCTGCCTATGTTGTATGTTCTTGTTGTTGTATATATAGTAGTTTATGTAGTATGCAATTTTCATTTGTTGTATTGGTTTTTTAAAATGTTATGTTTTTAGTTAATAAATCTCTCAGATTCATGCAGGTTTGTTGAACAGGTTGTTGTTGTTGTTGATGCTGTAGTTGCTTCAGATATTTGATTTGGAGAAACTAACACGTAAATGATTCGATTCAGACAACTGATGATTGTGCATTTTGATTAGAGCCAAGACGGCTTCTTCGACAGTGGAGAGCTGTAACAAGGCCATTTTGCGATCCTTACTAAAAATGAAAAAAAAAAAAAAATACAATTAATTAATTAGTTTTGAAACTCATAGGGCTAAATAAAATTCCCTTTTTTATAAAAAAAAAATACTTACGGGAAAAATTTAAATGCCTTAACTTCAAATTTGTTGGAGGTGAAGGCTTCTTTTATATCTTCCTCAGTGCAGGATGATCTAAAAATATAAATATAAACAAAAAGAGAAATTAATGTTTGATAATAAAACAGTCCTTGGAAAATATTTTGTATTCTTAAAGAATAGAAAATATCAAAAGATAAGTAAAAATATATATAAATCTGTCTGTCGGAAACTTAGATTTGGTTATAACGCTTGCTGAAGCGAGTTGATACCAGAGAACTGCAGGAGACCCAAAATTTAGCACTCAATAGCACTTTTGCTAAAGCACTTGTCAGCCTGTTTCCGTCTGTTAAAAAGTGACGGACTTACCCGAATTTTTTTCTTTACCCAAGCCATTACAGAGCACGCAAATTAATTTCAGCTCTCATTTTGTGTGTGTGTCTTCCATTCATTTACGGTCAATGTGAGCCCTCGTGAGTATTGCTCACAATGTAAAATACGGCCAGCAATCATTTTATGCTCATCAGCAAAAACACAATAGCTCAATGAATTTAAGGGAGTATTTTATGTATTGGTCTTTGAGGGTCGTAAGCATCAACAACGATTGCTAGTATAAGGTGTGAGCTGTCTACCATGTGCACTTATTTTTAAGGTGGCTTGCTGCTGTTCTCTGGTTCTTAAACCAACGCCATCTTCACATATCTATTGCACTACCTTAAACGTCACCACTAACAACACGACATCTATATAATTTGTAATGAATTGCATGGTGATCATGCAAAATAATGTCAGTTTTTTACTCATCGTTCTACTTTTAAAATGTCCGTCGGCCATATAAAATAGTTATAAAAAATAGAGAATAAAAAAAGATAAACTAAAAATATCACGCTTAATTATTTTTTTAAATTTCTACCATTCTCGTAGTGAATTAAACTACATTGCTAAAGCAAACAAAACATGCATGTTCATCATGTCATGTTGTCTACTCATCGTTCAACATTTAAATGTCCGTCCGCCGTATAAAATATCAAACAAAATAAAAAAAGATAAAATAAAATCACCTAGCTTCATTTTTTTTTTAATTTCTGATAGTGAATTAAACTACATTGCTAAAGCAAATAAAACATATATATTCCATTAGATGGAATCAACTGAAGAAAAGTTTGGATACAAATACTGGATTTCAAGTCAGCCTGATAGATTATTCCAACCCAACAACATTTTGGCACGTGTATAACAACAACATCAAAATGACGTTGCACCAGTTCACAGGGCCGCAAAGTTGTGTCGGGGTGAAACCCTCTTCAACTAACGCCACGTTCACTTATCCATTGCACCACCTTACCATCACAACTAACAACACGCCATCTGGAAAATTTGTGGTGTATTGCATGATCATCATGCAATATCATGTCAGTTATCAACTTATCGTTCAATTTTTATTATGTCCGTCCGCCGCATAAAAGAGTTGACAGATTTATAGACTTAGACAAAATTTGTCCATTATGATGCCAACACAGCGACAGGGCAATAGAGCTGGTAAAATATCGATGGCATTATCGATATTTTATATGTTATCTGAATGTCGATTGATATTTTGTCTATCGATAGTATCGGCAAAGTTAAATGTTTTGCAAGATTTAACAAAAATAAGCGATCCGACACTGAATGTATCCTTTAAGATACATTGCGCCTAAAGAGCGCGATATTTTCATCTGATTTGGCTTAAATTATATATCTTAAGTTACTTTCGGTGACGTATCAATGACACATCCGAATATGTTGTTCAACTGTCAAATTATTGAGCATTCTAAGTGTGTTAGAGCTAGGAGGAAACCCATTAGTTATGAAGAATAAAGATTGAAATTACCAACGACATCCGCAGCATCAACGCATCCAAGGCACTAGGCCCCAAAGTAATCATTGTAATGAAGCTAAAAAATTTAGGAGTCCCGACCAGATCAAGGCCGAAAAATTTGGGAGTTCTGACCAGATCAAGGCCTTCAATTGTGTCCGAGCACTATTACAGTTATAGAAGTCAGGAAAATAAGCAATTCGTTTGCCTTTCATAATAGCGTTTCAAATTTCTTAGGCAATGGGAGCGTATATGTACTAACTATGATTTGCCTCATACAACTAAATACTCATTATTTCTTCGAATTGATGTGACAAAATTTCAAATAATTTTTTATAGAATACAAATCAAGCTTTGATGATATAAGGGACATACTCATGAGTGCAAAAGTTTGGATAAAAAAGAATAAGTTCTTTCATGAAAAGGAAAAGATTTAAACAAGGGAGAATTGTTATCGTTAGAGAAGGCAGACCGCTCTTACACACACGCTTCAGGCACTACATATCTCGAGTCATGTTGGAGAATTTCAATGAGCTGAGCATCAACACGCTATCAAAGCACAAGATAATGACTTCACGTCCCCACGTCCATGACATCTGCGATATGTTGTGTGGCTATGACCAGGCCACTTATTTGGACATGGTTACAAGCGGATAAGAATCCACAAAATATCCACATTGTTCACTATGTGGAAAACGGAAATATGTCGGCAGCTCTATATGAGAGACCATGGCGTTACCATTCTGACCACCAGTTACCCAAAATAAGATTTGTCACATATGACAGGCTATATAAGTTATCCGAACATGCCACCGATAAATGTATGTGCCCGGAGCCTTATCAAGAAAACCGGTTTTACGCCCGAACAGTACGAATGTGAAATCGACTTCGTGTTAATGTGGTTGAGTGTTTGAGGTGTAACGACAAATGGATTTTGATACTGATCTTTCATTTGTCCATCTACGAGGAGCATCTGCATATATAGGGGACATCTCCTGGGTGTTGGTTCAAATATAAGAAAATCCAAGGTTAGGAAAAAGTTCCTCTTGCAGACATCACTTTTCGGGTTAAGCAGATTAAGCAACATATCAGGAAGGACTAAAGAGCTTTCATGAGTAGAGATGGTCATCTATCCAATAAATACAGGGAATTTACCGGGTAAATATCCAATGTGTGGGAATTTATTAGATATCCATTGGGTAGATATTTATGGAGACAATTCGTCGTATAATATGAAGAAGGTAACCAGCTTCGGCAAACCAGAGTTGTTCTAGCTTAACTACATTCTCGTTGCATTGTAGATATGTGTCCGGCTTGTATTCAGAGACCTCACACTATTTGACTTACAATCACATAACTCTGGACCCACACCGGGTGCAGAGTTCCTAGATCTTTATATTCCACAGAAGAGAACACAACGCAGTGTGACAACGACAAGTACAAACATCTTTAATTTCTTTTCATTTTAAAAGTAATTTTAAGGATTAAATTGTTTTTTACTTACGGAATGTTACTTAAATGCAATGTCGCCGATGGCGGATAGATGTTTTGATAATTTTTGCTGCCTGGTTTCTTGAATCGATGCAATGGATTCTGGGAGTAGTCACGTGTAAGGCCGGCATCAGGTTGTCCTTCCTTCGGCAGTTGTACGGTCTGATGTTTGCTAGCCATAACACGTATTGACTTACCCCACAAGCGTAATTTGTCAAGATGATTCATAGCTGAAAAAAAAAAGAAAAGCAATTAACGTAAAATGAATAAAAGATTTGTTAATTGTATTATAAAATCAACAGACTTAAACAAAACACAATCAGCTACCGTAAAGGTCTCAGGTATTTAATAGCATTTGTTTGGTTAATTCCAAGTTCAACAATGTCGAATTTTTAATTTTCAAATAAATAAATACACAAAAACTGTTTTTTATTGACTTCCCTTAATGGCGTTGATCTTTTCTTAAGGTAAAACCAGGAAAAAAAAGTTACGATAACAGGCTGGTTCACAATCTACCTAATAACGATCATTCACAATAGTTCATATAGTACGCATCATAGCTTTTGTAGACAATGAGAACTGTGTTTTGTGTGCCTAACCATATTAACTATGATCCCTAATGACTTTGATCTTTTGTTTAGGTGAAACGAAGAAAACAAACTTATGATAACAAGCTAATATGTTGATCTACACTTTATCTATTATGGATCATTCACAATAGTTCATATAGTATGCAACATAGCTTTTATTGACAATAAGAACTGTGTTTTGTGTGCATAAAAATTTTAACTATGATCGAGGGAAAAAATATAAAAACTCTTCACGTCTTTGCTCAGAGTTCATAAAAATTATTTTGTTTTTCATTATTTATTGTAATTTATTCATCATCCATTATCGATTGAATTTTTATGTAGTGGGTACTACCGAAGGATGGGGATATATTCATTTTGTCATTCCGTTTGCCACGCATCGAAATACCCATTTCCGACCCTATAAAGCATATACATTCTTGATCAGCGCAAAACTCTAAGACGATCTAGCCATGTCCGTCCGTCTGTTGAAATCACGCTACATAAGCAGGTTAAGTTCGAAGATGGGCTATATCGGACTATATCTCGATATAGCCCCCATATAGACCGATTCGCCAATTTAGGGTCTAAGGCCACATTTATTATCCGATTTTGCTGAAATTTGGGACAATGAGTTATGTTAGGCCCTTCGACATCCTTCTTTAATGCTAAAGATCGGTCCAGATTTCGATATAGCTGCGATATAGACCGATCTCTCGATTTAAGGTCTTGCGCCCATAAAAGGCGCATTTAGTGTCCGATTTTGCCAAAATTTGGGACACTGAGTTGTGTTAGGCTCTTCGACATATTTCTTCAAGTTGGCCTAGATCGGTCCAGATTTGGAGATAGCTGCCATATAGACCGATCTCTCGATTTAAGGCCTTGCGCCCATAAAGGCGCATTTGTTGTCCGATTTCGCCGAAATTTGGGACAGTGAGTTGTGTTAGACCCTTCGACATCCTTCCTCAATTTGACCCAGATCGGTCCAGATTTGGAGATAGCTGCCATATAGACCGATCTCTCGATTTAAGGCCTTGCGCCCATAAAAGGTGCATTTATTGTCTGATTTCGCCGAAATTTGGGACAGTGTGTTGTGTTAGGCCCTTCGATATCCTTCTTCAATTCGGCCCAGATCGGTCCACATTTGAATATAGCTGCCATATAGACCGAACTCTCGATTTAAGGTCTTAAACCATAAAAAGCGCATTTATTGTCCGATTTCGCCGAAATTTGGGACAGTGAGTTGTGTTAGGCTCTTCGACATCCTTCTTCAATTTGGCCCAGATCGGTCCAGATTTGAATATAGCTGCCATATAGACCGATCTCTCGATTTAAGGTTTTGGGCTCATAGTGTCCGAGGTCGCCGAAATTTGGGACAGTGAGTAAGGTTAAGCTCTTCGACATTCGTCTTCAATTTGGCTCAGATCGGTTCAGATTTGGATAGTTCCCATATATATCTTTCATCCGATGTGCCCTTTTTAAGCTGTAGAAGCCACAATTTTGGTCCGATCCTTACTAAATTTAGCATGAGATGTTTCGTGTGGCGTCTTAATACGTGTGCACAATTTCATCTAAATCGGTTCGGATTTACATATAGCTCCCATATATAATTTTCATCCGATTTGACCTATTAAGGCTGAAGGCACAATTTTGGTCCGATCTTTACCAAATTTGGCACGAAGTGCTTTTTGTGACGTCCCAATATGTGGGAAATTTCATCAGAATCGGATCAGATTTATATATAGCTCCCATATATATCTTTTATCCGATATGGTTTTTTAATGTTGTAGAAGGCTCAATTTTGGTCCGATCTTTACTAAATTTGGCACAAAGTGCTTTTTGTGACGTCCCAATATGTGGGAAAAAGTTCATCAGAATCGGATCAGATTTATATATAGCTCCCATATATATCTTTTATCCGATATGTCCTTTTAAAGCTGTAGTAGCCACAATGTTAGTCCCATCGATACAAAAAATTTGAAGGTGATGTTTTATTTGACGTCGCACTACATGCAAAAAATGTCACCAAAATCGAACCAGATTTAGTAAAGTTCCCATATATATCTTTTAATCGTTTCGACTTTTAAGGCTGTAGTAGCTTCAATTTTGGTCTGATCTCTACAAAATAGTTCATGAGATGTTTTAATTGACTTCCGAATACGTGTGCAAGATTTCATCAAAATCGAATCAGATTTAGATATAAACTCCCATAAATATCTTTTGTGGGTTTCGACTTTTAAGGCTCTAGAAGCAACAATTTTCGTACCATCGTAAAAGTTTCAATTCTTTATTTCAATAGGTATGAAAAATTGAAGTCCGACTAAATTTGGATATAAGTGCTAAAGATTTAAAGTATTACGTAGACTAGTTTTTTGTAAATTTTAACACTGTTGTTATGAAACGTTGATACCAAAGATGTTTCGGGTTTCTATTTAATCATCTTTTAAAAATCCTTTAGCTATACAAATTTAATCCTTAAGAAATTTCACCTTATTCACTCCTCACTATGGAAGACGCTTGGCCAATTCGCATAAAATATTTAAATTATACGAATTGGCAAAGAAAATAATTAAAGGCTTTGCAAATGTTAATAACTCCCTTAAAGTTATGAACAAATAACACGCACTCGGGCAAAACCATCCAATAGGGTGAATTATAAAAATGTATATGGATGTGTATTAGGAAACATACATATTTCAATGCCATGTTTAGTGGACTCTTTGGGAAACTGTGAAACTTAATTCGCATAAAAAATTCATTCACATATAAAATGCATATATTTTTGCTGTTATTTTTTTTTTGTCTCTTCTGCCAACTTTATTTTTGTTTGTTTCAATTGTTATGTTTCTTAAATACACCCCATTGGTTTCAATGATTTCTCTGTTCTATCTTAGTGTGTCTCATAGCTTGTTAACCCACAAAACAAAAAACCACATGAAGAAAAAATGGGAAAAACCGACAAACCATGCAAATGACAATGGATTATTGCAAAGAAAAACAATTTGAAATTCTTAAGAGTAATTTAAGGGTTAATGCCTTAAACAAGGTGTTAAAGGTTCGTTTTTGGGGGCCCATTTCTTTATTTAAGTGACAGTGTGAGTGTAGTGTTGTTTGTCAATATTTATGTCACCTTCATGGTATACAAAGTTCAAAGGTAGCTATGTATGTGTTTGTAAGTTGCTTTATACACATGTACACAAGGGACAGACAGATTCGCATCTACAATTGAAATAAATGGAAAAAGGAATGCGATATTATGTGACCGACCGACCACACGCACACTCATACATTGACTACTAATATGCCACAAGGGCAGTGAAATAATGTTGTGTTGTTGTATCCTTATACAGTACCATCAACAGGGGAAGCAGGGTAGATGTACCGAGCTAAAGCTTACATTCGGTTGCATTTTTAATAGAGCTGTAAAACATAGTCAAACAGACAGTAAGACTGGCAAGCAGGTAAAGCAACAGCTACAAACTGCCAAACAGGTACATTTATGTATGTAATAAACTATGTAGTACAGCATTCTTTATGGTACATATTATAGTACACATATCCCGGTGAGTGTATCTTTGTCTATGTGTGTGTGAATGTGGATTCGGCTGTGAGTACATTCAATACAAATGTAGCTTTTTATTGCATATGCTCATAAAATATTAACAAATTCATTTGTTACATCAACGAACCGGCAAAATTGAACACAAAACGAAGGGAGTCAAACACAATACGAGAAAAACAAAACCCTGCCCCCATTTACTCACACTCCCACAAATACTCCCGCAGATACTGAAGCAAATATTTTACAGGTATTTCACATATACAAATATACACCTGTTCCGTATACATAGGTGCCATTGTGTTTGTTTTAACGTCTGCACAAAAGGAAACTACAATTGTTAAGCATAATAAAAACCAACACATTGGCACAAAAAAAAAAATAAGGGAAATAAAATCTCCCTCACCCCAAAAAAAAGAAAAAACAAAGAATAAAAAATTCAGGAAATATCCCCACGAAAAATAACCGTGCAAATTGTACATATGAGGGTGGTATGTTAAGTGCAAAGAATGAAAAGAAATGGCATTTTTACGATATGAGATTTTTTTTATCATTCTTTGGTGGCAGCGGCCTTAATAAAGGTACACACCCCTACTTTAGAGTGAATTTTTAATTAACTGTGGATTCAAATACCATATTCTGGGGATGCAATAAGACAAATTTAACAAAATTTAAAGCAAAAACTAATGAAATTTTACTGAAACTGTAGAGTATTATTGAAGGAAACACCATTAAAAAATTAAAAAAAAAAAATACTTGAAAAGAGAACAGTTGTTTGTCAAACTTTTGTTTGTGTTAACATGAGACAAACATATATCTTCACACAAAAAAAGAAGGTTGTAGAATCGAATATTTCGAAAAGACCAATAGCTGTAGCCGACATGGCTTAATATTACGACATTGGAATCCGAATTGACAATGGCATATATAACACGGTATGGTTCCAAGTATGCTTGGATAGAATTGGTCTAAGCCATAACAGCTTAATAGTTTTAGACATAAGTGGAAAAAATGCTTTTAATACGACAGGGCCACAAACTAATTTGTTTGCAAAACTGCCCACGAGCATTCCGCGAAGGAGCGGGGACACTTCTCTCATATATATGAGTGTCACCCGATTCAAATTTTAGCCCGATGAAATGGGATCTCCTTTTACAGTCCGAATGGCGTGACGCTTAACGAGAACTCTACAGAAGTTGAATACCTCAGAAAAGCCGTCATACCATCGCGGTATAATGGAGGCGACGATAGGAAACCTGGAAGGAAGGGAAAACCATTAAGGTTTCCAATCGTATACCTGAGATGAACCTTGAAGTCGAGTGCGAGGCACTGCTGCCATCGGGACAGTCTTTGATTAACGGAACCCTAGTATTGCCATCATGTTGCACGGATGGATCAAAGCTAGAGGACAGAGTTGGCTTGTGGGTTTACATTGAGAACCCAGGGACTGAGATCTGATTTAGACTGCCTGACCATAATACGGTCCTGCAGACGAAGATCAGGGCGATCACGGAATGCGTGAAATGGTGTGGTGATAAGTTTGCCCCTGTTCCTTAGTGGAATGTTCATGGGCAAAATTTGTATTTGTAAAAAAAAAAAAAAAATTGTATTTGTTTTGTGTGGTGATAACGCGAGGACGTCGAGTGTGAACATCTTTACCAACAGTAAAATTGCCATAAGGGCAATAACCAGGACGGTAAGGTCACAAACAGTCTTGCAGTGTAAGAAGGAGATCAACGCCTTCTCTGAGGACGGCAAAATTGTTTGGGTATCGGGCCATAACGGAGTAAGGGGAAATGAAAGGGCGGACGATTTGGCAGTAAAGGCCAGAGGACTGCCGTCAATAAACTTGGCTAACCCGAAGCCTTTCGGGTCGACGCAGTCCGAAGTAAGGGAGTGGGCGACGAATGCGCATGCAACATTGTGGAAAAGCGAAACGGTCGGTAGGACGGCGAAAATCCTATGGGGGGATCCAGATCGTTAGAAGAAGAGGCTATTACTGAAAGGAAGTAAGAAGGAGGTCAGTATAATTATTGGTATCATAACGGGACACATAGGACTACGAGCCAACTTATGTAAAATCGGTGCGGCAATTGATAGCATGTATAGGGCATACGGGGAAGATGATGAGACGTTGAAACATTTCCTTTGTCATTGCTTCTTCGCGTCTAACAGATACCGGCAATTAGGTGGAGGCACAATACCAGACATGAAACAACTTAGGGGAATGGTATTGAAAACAATTAAGGATTTTTTAAGTAGCACAGAATTCCTTACTTAAAATTTTCTTTTTAGAGGTTATTTTATAGTTTTTAGAGTGCACAACAAGCCGATTACTGGCTTAGGTATATGTCCATAGTGGCATGGGGCGGATTAATATCTACGCCCTCTTTTCAACCTAACCTAGAAATGGGAAAACCACCACTGAAAATTTTTCAAATGCTCTCGCCAAGATTTTTATCCCAGCGTTCAGCATTACGTTAACCTCTGCGCCATGATGGCCTCCAGCTTCTTTTAATTGGGAACTTAAAAAAATCATATTCGTCCATCGGGCTACTTGGTTAAATGGACCTTACTGAGATTTGGTATTTTTCATACAACGCATAAATATACTTCGTCACATAAAAGAGAAATTAACTTGTATATTGATTAACTTCGAAAATAATCTATAACGATATCTACTGCGGTCGGGTTTACGCACCGGAATCGATCCAGGAACATTGCTAACCAAGGGGACTGTACAGCAGCAACAATAATTCCATCACTAACCGAAGCATATATACCACAGCGAGATGCCTTTCCCCACTCAAACCTTTCATGGAATTTTCAATCCTACATGTTTGTGAAAACTACCTCATTTCGACCATTTTTGTCCACCGTAATGGTAGGCAATTCTTGGGATTTGTTAAATTGTCAAAACTCCATTATTCTTCAAATTTTTAAAATCCACTTCTGCACAATTTATTATACCACCCGGGATTGTCTCTTTGGTTGTTTTTTGGCACTCTCATACGATTTGTGGTGAGTTAAGCCGAGCGCATTGTACAGAGGTGCGATACGATGAAGTGATAGTCTTCACTTAGTCAGACAGGCGGCTGAAGGCAACAAATATTCTTTTGTCGTACTGCACAAGTTTTATCTGCTTCATGGTCGCTTGTTTGTTGGCCCTTCGTTTGGTCGGTAGCTCGTAGTTCACTCATTCATTTGTAAGCTACCCTGTTCACATACATATTACAAACAAACACACATATAACACACATGAAGAACATTGGGCAAAAAATTCTTTTTTTTGTGACTTGATAGCACATGAAATCACTTTAACGGTAAAATAAAAATAACAACTTTAGAGTAAGTGTGCGTGAGAAGCTACAGCACTTTTGGAGTTCAGTCTGTGTTTAAGTGAGTGTGCGTTTGTGTTTGTATGAGCGAGTGTTAAACTTTATTTAGGGATCTTTCAACGCATTACTGCATTTACAGACTCAGAGACCAATACAAACACATGTTTCCATAGTGAGGCTGAAAGAGATATGAGTTTCTGCTGACAGTAGCCTTATGGTTTTTGTTTTGGGGTGAGTTGGGTATTGGGACAATAACAACAAAGAAAAGAACAACATCATTTCAATGTGATTACACACTCATATTCAACCATACGTGGAGTCCTATCTCCAACACTCCCACACACACACACACACACGAACACATTCACTCTAAGTGCCGTCCCTGTGCTTTTGTTGGTCTGTCTACCTTGACTGTTGGGTTTTGTTTGTGAATATTTAAAAAAGAGAGAATATTTACATCAAGGGATTATAGCATATATGTATATTTAAGCCTATCCAGCACATTCACATGTACCATGTACTTACCACTAAAGTTATAGTTTAAAACACATTTGCTGTGTAGTATGTGTGTTAAGTCACAATATTGTATGGTACTGTGGTTTTGTACAAAATAATAGATTTTTTTAAATTGTTTCAAACATGTGAGATCGACGATAAATAGAATTTTTGTTAAAATCCTTAAAAACACGAAAATGATATAACATTTTGGGTTAAGAAACTGGGGAATCTCCAGACTACCAAAACCAATTGCAATACGGAAGTTGATTTTTAGATGTGTTAGATGTGGTCACACCAGATGTCAACGCGATGGACATTTCTATTTGGATCTTTTTGAAGAGCGAGGTAAGGGCTAAAAAATATGCGTGTTCTGAAAAAAACCATTGTACGGAAATGGGCCGAAATGTCGGCTAATTACATTCATGCTGCTTGAAACTCCTGTTTTAACTGATTCAGAACAATAGTCAACCCATACGGTGGTCATATCGAGCAAAAGTGAATGGATTCTGAAATTTAGATTACTTTCACACATTTTTGTAATTTGAATCAAAAATGTGTGAAAGTAATCTATATTTCAGAATCCATTTACTTTTGCTCGATATGACCACCGTATGTGTTGACTATTGTTCTGAGTCAGTTAAAACAGGAGTTTCAAGCTGCATGAATGTAATCAGCCGACATTTTGGCCCATTTCCGTACAATGGTTTTTTTCAGAGCATACATACATGCATATTTTTTAGCCCTTACCTTGCTCTCTAAAATTATCCAAATAGAAATGTCCATCGCGTTGACACCAAAATTTTTTCCCGATAATGAGTGAGGAAAACTGGAACTGGGGGATCCCCCACCCCTGCCCTTGAATGAAATGATCATGGGAAATTTGGTATTTAGAAGTAATTCACATGTACTTTGACCCCAGGCTCGATGAAAAAGATTGGAGCACAGCCATTGGCGGTTACAGCTGTCCATGCCATCATTTGAGATGGAAAAGTACTTTGGTTGGTCGGGTGACTGGTATCATTATCACGATTATTGATGCGACAAACAAACATTTTGTTCACTTTCAGGTGTTTGAGTTCGCCAACAATAGTCGGTTGTGATTTTTCAGCTAAATGTATCACGCATAACTTTGTTTTGTCTAGTAACAATATAATGAGCTGTTATTAAAACAAATATCAAGTAGCTGTCATTACAAGTTTGACAGATATACCGGAGTGAACTTGGTAACTGTCTGTGTTGCAGCGACCCTGTATTAACACAAAACAATGAATCTCATAATCCTTGGCACCAAAATCACCAAGGGGATATGCATTGGAACATTCATATAACCCGATGCAAAACATACACAAATCTAAACCAGGTTAGGAACTGCAACCACAGTTCGTGGACAACAGATATAAAGGAATAAAAGTTAAATGAACAGTAACGGCCTTTTTCACAAAACTTCATGAAGCTTTAAAATAGGTTTATGTGACAGTTCTATAAAGGAAATATATCTGATTTAAAATCTACATTAAGTTTTGTGAACAAGGTAGTTAAACTCAGGAGATGGGTCTTTTAAACATATACGTTTTCCACATACTGCATCATACGTACAGTATTGGCGTGGAAGACTAAGGATATGCTTTTAATATTCTCCTAGCAACACCACAGTGCCTTATAGAGCTGTACACAATGCCCATAGCTCGAAAAGCCCAATTGTAGCCTTTGTGGATCAGCTCATGGGAATAGGATTGACAGTATAGTATGTTGTTTGTTTGCTTAACATTTTCGACTTAAAATTGCAATAAAAATGTTATTATTTTGCCTACAAAATTGTTAAAAACAAAAATATTTTCAATAATATTTAACAAAAGCCTAGAAAGTGGCAACAAACAAAGGCTACCATGTTTTGGCACAATCGAAAAGACCAACTATGCCATTGGGCATGACAAACTCATGACATTATGGCAACATTTATGGCCGGGCCATAAAGAAATTATTATGTGCACAAAAATATGAAATTATCACATGGCATCTACTATAAATAAGGATTTTTCTCTCTCTCTCTCCCTCCCTCTCCCATTGGAAAGCATACCCCGGAACCTATGGGTCATGTTATTAAAAAAATGGCTATTTATGTGGGTCAAATCTCAAAAGTATTTTAATTTTATATATCCTGGGGACATTATTTGCTTTATTGTTTTTTCTTCACTCCCTCCCTTTATGTACTTCACTATGGGGATAGCAAAGTCTAGGCAATAATGTTTGCTTGTTGATATGGGTTCATTGACCAATTAGTTATGGGTCAATGTGGTGAAAAATACTTGTGGTTAGGTTCTCTTTTTGAAAAATCTATTGGAAGGAGATTTGAGTTTTCATCATTTGTTTAGCAGCAACCATAAAACAGATGATATTTTTCCTACCATAAATTTCGTATGGAGGAAAAAACCTTCTAATATAGGCTTGTTGCTCACCACTTTAGTGCTTTATGAAACTGTACCACCTAGTACAGGAGGCATACGTCATGTTCGATACATGATGGTTGAAATAGAATGAGTTGCTTATCATTTGCTTTATGGTTATGATAAGATAGACGTTTGCCAAACCCATTGGTATATATGAATAAATCCAAATGTAGACAGAATAAAAATAAACGCGTAATAATTGTATTAGGGGAAAATTAAGGGAAGTTCCTATGATATTGCGTTATGATTTTTTTTTAATTATTAAGAATTATATTTTTCCAAAAGAAGAAATAATTTTTGTGTATTTAAAAATACTTGGAAATTTTCCTTCATTTCAAATATAAGTTAATAATGTCGATTTGGAAATAGCATAACTTTGTATATGGAAGTTTTGAGGGTAAACTTCTATCATAACAATTCAATATACGATACTACAACCACAAGGTATTAACACATTTTTTCAACCTCTAAAATTCCGGGTAGCTGGCACGAAAGCCGCCGTAGCGTAGAGGGCAATAGGACAATAAATGCTACCTATACCTAGATCATAAAAATAAATGGGCATGGCTTTTTTAAGTAAGGAACTTATTTTTAGCCGATCATAATACTTAACAATGGTTCGGGTATTCTTCTTCTCCTTACCTGTACCACAGATGGCAACAACAAACTACCACTGTAAAATACCAAATATGGGAAAAAATTGCAAGGAAACCATATTTGTGCCAGTACGTCCGTGAGTTAGTTCGTCCGTCCGTCCATCCATCAGTGGAAACCACGCTAGAACCTTAAAAAAGTAAAAACGTGCTATGTTCGTCCAGGCCAAATTTAAGGAACCCCCGCCATGGATTCTACTAAAACTGTACACAAATTAACTCAGTTGAAGGGTGCCTGAGAACTTTACGTACTTATGCCAAATCAGGCAAGTTTATGCTGCTAAATCAGCGGTGGTTTCCCCTCCTAATGCTGGCAACATTTCTGAGGTAGTATGCCATGTAAAACTTCTCTCCAAAGAGTTGTCGCACTGGGGCACGCCGTTCGTACTCGGCTATAAAAGGGAGGCCCCTTATCACTGAGCTTAAACTTGAATCGGACAGCACTCAATGATATGTGACAAGTTTGCCCCTGTTCCTTAGTGGAATGTTCATGGGCAAAATTTGCAAAATTTGCATTATGCTGCTAAGACCCGTAGAAGACTAATGGGTAAATCGTAGAATAGAAAAGTAGAAGACTAATTAGGAAATCGGTTCATAAACAGAATATAGACCGATTTGGACCACAGATGATTAAAGTCGTAATAGAACACTATGTGCAAATAAGCAATCAAATCGGATAATAATTGCGGTTTCCAGAGGCTCAAGGTGTCAAATCGGGAGACTGGTTTATATAGGGTAATAGAACGATTTGGACCATACTTGGCATGGCACGCAAAAAATTTCAGCGAAATCGGACAGCTGAGGCAGCTATGGGTCCAAAAAGTCATATCGAAGTACCATTTTATATGGCAGCAATATCCAAATCTGGACCGATATGCCCCATTTGCAATCCTCAAAGACATACATCCAAAAGAAGTATCTGTGCAAAATTCCAAGTGGATATATTTATACATTCTACCGCTTATGTGACCTCGACAGACGGACGGACATTCCAAAATTTTCCTAGAATGATAATATACTTAATGGCGCCGCAGATCAATATTTCGAGGCGTATATACCCCCATGGCGGTGGTTGTATATACCCCCAAAATCGAACCATTTTTGAATGTAGCTGACATATAGATCGATGTTCTGGGCCATGTGAGCCTTAAGCCCATTAGAGGCTCATTTTTTTTATCAGATATTTTTTCTCGTAACCAACACTCAGACGATGTCCCCTATAAATGTAGTGCATAGCGGTGGCAACTAGAATTGGAGGGGGAAAGAGGGAGTAGTGTTCATTGATATTCCTTCTAAATTTCTGAACGTCAATGTTGGTGGGAGAGATATTAGCCGAAAGTCGATACCACATATGAATGGTATGGGCGAAAAATTAATGTTCGCGGCTTATCAATTACAAATGGGTATGAGTTCCTGGCAAGTCTTGTATTCCTGGTGAACATCCTAACGTGAGGAATAAGTAGACGGATATTCTCGGAACACACGCCATGAAAGTTACGATAGAGCAGTACAACGCTACCCACATTCCGACGATGTTCAAGAGAAGCAATAGAGATGGATACCCTACTGTCCCCAATAAACACCATCTCCGCTCTGCGCTGAACCCGGTCAAGCAGTCACAAGGATGTGACTGAAGCACTGTATCTTCATGATCAGAACATCAAGAGCATCTGACTGCTCAATGTCTATACCGTCGATAAATGTTGACGATTGTAGTGGGTCATTATATAAGACTTATAAGACAAGAAATAGCACTGTGTCTTCTGTGCGTTAAAGTCAAGTCTGTTCATTCTACAATACATCACTCCGAAATGGCCAACAAATCCTGAGAGAGCGTCTCATCCATAATGCTTCTCCAGTCCCAAATTTCTTGAGGATTGGGCCAATGGTAGAAGGCCATTGGACTCTAGGTATCTCACAAGATGGTGGTTAACCATACTCTCCATAACTTTGAAGTGCGCGGAGCATATCGCAATTGGCCGGTAATTCGCAGGGTTCGCCTCACCATTTTTGGGGATGGGCTGAACGTTCGCAACCTTTCAACGCGCCGGGTAAACTCCCGCACGGTAAGCAAGGTTGAAAAGGTTGCGTAGTGGATGACCAAGAACAAGTATTGATATACCATCCGGGCCTGGAGATTTATTAGTATCGAGATCCTCAACAGTGCTTTAATTTGACCCATTGACATTCTTATCGAACATGGTCCAATATTTGCTGTTACGTTATAGCTGTCATATGGACAGATCACTCGATATAGGGTTATGGGCTCACAAGAGGCGCATTAATTACCTGATTTTTGTAAGTGGTTTGTGTAAGACCTTTCGGCGTCAGTATCGAGTTTGGTCCAGATCAGACCATATTTCTATGTAGCTGTCAGCGGGTTCATAAATGGTTTGGTTTTCCATGTTACTTCTAAAAGTTTGGGGTCACTAGATTTCACTTTTTCCACAATTATCCATTAAGTTGCATTTGAATGTTTGCATTGATTAAAATTCAAAAATGTTTATATATATGTATATTATATATTTTCCTCTTCTATAATTCATAGAATTAATCATACCCCGACTCTGTCAAATATTAACCTCATTTCCTTGTTGGCACCACTCTCATTACCTAATCCCAGTATTAGTATATTAAAATCCCTCGTAATGTAGGTGTCAGCACATACGCTCGTTTTTTTTTTGATGGGAGAAAAACTTGCCTTTCACCAAAATTACTATTTCCATATGCACAAATGTATGTTTGAATGTATGTAAGTGCCTGTGTATGTGCGTGTGTGTGTACACTGCATGATACCATTTCACATTTGTATTAAGAACTCCACAGGCTGCAATGCCACAAAAGTTGATAGTGTGAATTTGATGAACAATTCGAGGTTCATTTAACAAATGTACTTTTATCCCCCAACCACACACTATACCATAACATCAAACCATACATGCCATGGCCCTCCTCCGCAAGCCCTCAAGCCCCTCGAAATGGCATCATACTGAGCAAGTGGGGCTATGCAACCGAGTTCAAATGAAATGAGTCGTGGCAAAGTGCGCGCCTGTTTTTCACAGGATAAACAAAACCCTGACACATGTTTTACTTTCATTCACACACATACTCACACACACTGCGAAGGATAGTTTGACTACAAACATGGATGTTGGAGTCTGTTTTCGAGCATTTTTAAACGTTTGTATAGTGAGCTCCTAAAAGTCTTGTGGATTTGTCCAACAGAGTCCATGTTTATCCTTTGTCAAGAGTAGCTGAGTAATGTTTGTTCTTTGTACGAGTATATGTTATCCTTTTTGACTTTTGTCACATTTGTAGTAAGGCTCATTATTGTCAGCAAAGACTTAGGAACTTCAAAGAGATGAGAACAACTATGCTGAAAGATTGACAAAAGATTTTGAATCTCATTGCATGTGAGGGGGTACGGGACTTTGAAGTAATTTATGATGATTGTGAAGTTTATTTTAGTCTAGGCAAAACAATTAGTATAACAACTTATGCACCAATTTGTGTTAGTCACCATTTGTGTACATTTTTGGTTGTAAAATTGATAAAATCTAAATTTTTTTGGTTTCCACATTGTTCTAACAAAAAAAATCTAATCGTTATGCCATAAGTCATTTCATATAGAATAGATTTAAATCACATGTGAGCAAGGCAATGAAAAATACCTTAACGATAAAAAGGATAATAATTCGTTTTTTTAATGTATCGCTTCATTTTACTACTAAAGCGTTATCTAGGTAAACTATCAACCTCAGAACCCATTTAATAATTTCTTTTCACAGCATGTATGATGGATGAGTAACTGCGTACATTCTCACAAGTTCTGTGACTTCTACCGAATATCCTGCTGAGAAGAGGTTTATAAATGCAACAAAGACAAAGGACAAAATATTTCATGCATAAATCTCAGTTTCAAACCTCAAAAACTCATCAACAATGGAAACTCACAAAGCAGTTTTGCAAAGGGAACGAAAGGAAAGAACCTAGCAAATGTGAAGACAAATGGGCTACAAGTAGATTTCTTCCTCTGTTGACCAAAATTTGTGGCCAACAGAAGAAAATTCTGTACAAATTGAAGAGACAAAGGGTAACCACATATATGAATGTGACATATGCCTATGGCTGGCAAAGTTTGGTTTACAACTATAAATACTGATTGAGAATTATAGGTAAAGAAGATGAATGGATGAGCTGTTGTGCGAGTAATTGTGTCTCTGTTGGATATGGAAATTTCATTATCAATTCATTTTGCACATTTCAGCTTTGTCTACAAATACAATTCTTTTGAGAGGACATTGCATTTTTAAAATATAGTTGGATTAGTCTTTTTTGAGTCTATGGGTCAGGCCATTAAAAAAAAAATGATTTGTGGGTTTTTTTATTGGACTTACCCAAATAAGCTTGTTGTGGTTCGGCCATTTGTATGAGAGCTGAATCCTTTTTGTTGTATAGTATCTTTACACGTTGCACATCGCCATAAACACCTGTTTTGAAGAAAATAATGGAAAAAATGCATATGTTTTATATTTAATTTAATAAGACAAAATCCAACAGTTTCTCTCTTAAAAGGATTTAAGAAAAAACCAATATCTTATAAAATAATAAAATGCATGCTTTGGTATTTTATACTATTAAAAGAAATGTTTTGAAAATTATACAAAATAAAAAAACGCTCTACAATTTTTTAACAACTAGACTTTAGGTCAAATGTTTCTGTTGTTAGTTGAAACAAAAGGTTTTTGTTTTTTTATATACAGATTGCCAAAGGATTATGAAGATTTTAAGTTTCGTGCTACGCCCCTAAAAATATGCTGCAATAATTTCGTACCAACAAGTATGCTCCATATAAATCACTTGATAAGTTTTAATATTTAACTAACAAATAAAAACTCGGTCATTCATTCGAACCAAAGTTTGGGAACCCACTACCACGGATTTTGCAAACAAAATATATGGAAATGAACTCAGTTTTTATCTGGAAAAGTTCAAAGCAGTTAATTTGGAAATGATTTAGGACCTAAAAAAGTTAATTGCAGGAGCAACATTAAGTGTAAATGTTGAAGGGCATAAGTATCCTTTATATACATAATTTAAGTGGACTTTCTATATAATGATTGTCAAAGGCTAATACAAATTTGGGATGTTATGTGGCTGTGCACCTGAAAGTATGCAGTGAAAACCCTTATTTACTTTACCCACGGTATTCACAAAACTTAATGTATATTTCAGATAGATTCATTTAAGAAATTTCCTTGATAGAAGCCGTCAAATAAACCTATTTCAAATCTACATTAAGTTTTGTAAATACGGCCGTAAGTCTTTAGTAACAATTCTCATTTTTATACCCTACACCACTACCGTGATACAGGCTATTATAAGTTAATGCATTAGTTTGTAACACCCATAAAGAGGAGTGCTAGATTCATTGATAAGCATACCGATCGTCTAAGAATCAATTTCTGATTCGATATAGCTATGTCCGTATGTCTGTCTGTCTGTCCATGTTAATTTGTGTACAAAGCACAGGTCGCAATTTTCATTCGATCATCTTCAAGTTTGGTACAAGCATGTTTTTCGGCCTAGAGACGAAGCTTATTGAAATTGGAAAAAATTCGTTCAGATTTGCATATAGCTCCTATTAATATGTTCGCTAGGTTTGGGCAAATATAGCATTAACATGGTCATTAGTTAAAAAATTCACTCAAAGCTTGGCAGGACGTATTTATTTTGACTCTTGACATTACTGATTAACTTTAGGAAGTTGGTTGTGATTTAGATATAGCTTCCATATATATATCGTCCTATGTTCACTTCAAGAACGACTGTAAGCACATTTATTAGCCAATCTTCCTAATAGTTTGCATAACGTCTTTCTCCACAACTGCCACAGTATCTAAGGAGTTTGTTCAAAATCTGTTTAGATTTAGTTGTAGCTCCGATATATATGTTCATCCGATTTTGAGTAATATTGCAATAATGGGGTCATTTTTCAACCGATTCTTTCGAAATTTGGCAGGAAGGATTCTTCTATGACCCTCGATATTACTGATCATTTCATATAAATCGTTTAAGATTTAGATAAAGTTCATATATTTATATATATCATCCTTTCACTTCGAAAGCCACTGCAAGCACACTTATTCACCAACCTTCCCAAAATTTTGGGCAATGCTTTTACCCACGATTACCACAATACCTAAAGAGATTGGCCGAAATCGGTTCAGATTTAGATATAGCTCCCATATATATGTTCGTCTGACTTTGACTAATATTTCAATAATGGGGTCGTTTGTCAACTGTTTGTCACAAACATTGGCATAAGATATAAAAATCTCTAAAGACAGACGGTTCAGATTTCAATTTAGCTTCCATATACAATTATACCTCTCTATTTGCACATATAGAGCAGTTTTGAACACATTTGCTCGAAATTTGATGCGGATTGTTTTATAACCAATCAGAAAACATTCACCGAATTCCACTAAATTCGTGTCAGAAGAAGATATAGCCCCAAATTTCCACTTATATGGTAGGTGTATGTAATTATTTAGCCGGCCTTTTGCCTTTCCTTACATTTTTTCCCTATTGTAAAATTTAAACGATTTACAAATTTAATTGTAATTATATCAATTTTTCTTCTGTGTAGTACATAAAATTGCAAAGATTTATGATTTTTTGTTATTCGGACTTGGTCTAAAGTTTTATGGTCAGAGTTCAGCAGAACAAAAAAAACCTGAGCAGTTGAAGGATGTGCGACTTTGCTGTTAAAGCCGGTACCGATAATGCTAACGCGCCTGCATGCTGCTGCATCTTTCGCAGTTGCCCTTGCCTTGGTGCTTTTACAGGATTTATTGGTGGTAATAAGTTGGCTTGAATGGTGGTTTTGGCCCAGTTTATGTTAAATAGTCCAGTCAGTGCTGCAACTGTGTTTTATTGTTTTACTTTGCGAACAAACTTTTAACATTCAACGTTCGTTTGCATTGCTTGTTTGGTTGGATGGTTAGTCCTTTCGTACATTATCAAAACCAATCACCCACATCCGTTTATTATTGTATGCAACGGAAGTTTCATCATGAAAACCCAAGTCCATTTACCTGGGCAGTGTTGCATTATTGATTTTGTACTTCATTGCTTTATATAGTCCCTCTCCTTTATTTGCGATGATAGTGGTGGTGGTTGAGGTCAGGCCGCCATGAAAGATTCCTCAGAGAAAAGGCTAAGCTTAAGAGTTATGTATGCGAGTTACTTAAACTTATCTTGCATGCCTGGCTGGTTTGAATGCCTTGAAAAGGCCCAAAAAGGAAAACATCCAAAAAATTTATATTGAAAATATTGCTAGCCAGTATTCTGACATTTACCTGCTGCATATGTATGGCACACATGTGAATTTAAACCCAAATTGGCCCCCAAGCACCATTGCCAGCTTAAAGTGCAAATTGTGTACCATTTGATGCACAACCCTATAACCATAGTGTTATGGCAAACTAGCAACCAACTATTTCACTTCATTCGCATCTAGGGATTTTTGGTAAGGGGATAGCTAAGGAAATCTCTTAAAACAAATTGCCAGAATATTTACAATCGAATAAACCGAATTGCAAATTTAAAACAAACAAACCAGAAACAAGAAACGACGAAAGCAGTCATCGTAAACAAAGCTTAACATGGCCAACAAAATGCCAATAAGTAAATTGCAACTTGGCTGCTATGCAAGCAAACTATTAGGTAGGATGTTCTTGCTACTGGTATTCTTAGTTCTACACTTACAAAAGTGGTTGTACTAAGTAGAAAAAAAAATTGCAGATAGGACATGTTTTTCTTTGTAAAATGGATTTAAAATATATTTTGTTAAAAATGCTGTGACAATGTTAATGTCAAAGGAAAGTAAATTAACCTTCAAAATGTTCTCAACACTAAGAAAGTCGAGTTTTTGAGTTGCTTAGAATTTTTTTGAAACCTATCACAAGTTTAATTGTCTTTACAATGTTCTTAACCAAATAAGAATATTTTCTTCAATAGTAGAAAAATATCTTTAAGAAAAGACAATGTCATAAAAAATAAGAAAATTTCTTTAAAAAAAGAAATTCTCTTAGAGAAGATTATAACCAATTTGTTTGTATTTTAAAATTACAAAGAAAGAATTTAGAAACCTAAATTTTTAGTTTCCGAATTTTAACTTTTTTACATATGCTTTAAATATGTTTCTGTAAAAAAGAAAAAACTTTACTTAACTTAACTTAGTTTAAAGTTAAGAATTGTGATCTGTTTTGGGAAAAGTTATATTTCTACAAGTGATTCTTATGGTTGGCAATAACAGTTTTGAGAGCTATGAGGATATTTTTCTTTTTTGTATTAAAGAAAAAGTTCTGAAATATAGTAAAATATTCTTAAAAATAAGAACTTATTTTTAAAACTAGAAAAAATGTTTTCAAAAAAATTTAAATTAACTAAAAACTAGGAAAATGCGCTTACAAATAGGGAAAAAAGTTCAGTGAAGAGTAAAACCATATTGGAATTCTTTTACAAATTAAGAACAAATTAAATGTTTAGTTAAAAGTATGTTTTTTTTTTTAACAAAAAAGTAGATGTCATTAAAACTAGGAAAATGCTTTCAAAAATACAACAGTAACTTCAAGAATAGGAAAAGAAAGCTTTAGAGAAGAGAAAAATCATTTTGGAATCTCATAAAATATCAAGCAAAAATTGGAGAAATATATATTAACACATATTAATTAATGATTTAATTTAAAAATATTTATTTAGAAAACAAAAGTGATATTGTTAAATTGTCTTCAAAGCTAAAAAAAATTGTTGTTAAATATAGGAAACTAGCCCTGTAAAAAATTCTCGGATAACAAATGTATCTTCCAGGGGCTCAAGAAATCAAAACAGGAGATCGGTTTATGGGGGAACTATATAAATATTGAAGCTTCTGGGGCCGTTGGGGATTAATCAAAAGATCGTTTTACATTGGATTTGGACCTTTGGACTTGAACTCTAGGTGCAAAATTTCAGCCCAATCGGACAACAATTGCGACTTCTAGGGTCTCAATAAGTCAATTCGGGAGATCGGTTTATATGGTAGCTATACTAGGTTGATGACCGATATCGACAAGTACTTCACACAGTTGTTGTTATAACAACATTTTTAACCAAATTGGATAATCTATGCGTCTTTCATGGGCTCAATAAGTCAAATCAGGAGATCAGTTATTTGGGAGTTATATCAAAATCTGAACCGATATGGTCCATTTGCAATCCCCAACGACATATATCTATAAGAGGTATCTGTGCAATTTTTTAACGGCTGTTCTACTATTATCGTGATTTCCAAAGACCGATGGAGGGACATGGCTAGATCGACTTAGCATGTCAAGACGATCAACCACATGTATACTTTAGGGAGTAGCAGATCAATATTTCAAGGTTTTACAAACGGAATAACTAGATAAGTATTCCCCCTATCTATGGTGGGTGGGTATTATTAATATGGTTAAAAAAAAAAAATGTCTTCAAAAATAAGAAAAAAAAAAATAGAAAAAAACCATATTGGAATATCCTTCAAAATTAAGGAAAAGCGAGATAAATCTTCAATTTACGAATATTTTTTAGGAAACAAAATCTAAGAAAAATGTTCCTGAAAACGGGAAACAAGCCCAATCAAAGAGAATGTCTTTAAATATAGGGAAAATTCCTCAAAACTAGGAAAGGGTTCTTAAAAATAAGAAATTGTATTTAAAAGTAGTAAATTATGTTAAAAAGTAGAAAATTTCATTATGATTTCATTTAAGTAAAAAAATTAAACATTTGCATAGAAATTTTTTAATTTTACAATTGAAATTTGAAGTTTTAAAATTTTCTACTAGTTGCTTTTAAATGTTCGTTTCCAATATTATTACATTAAAAATGTTTAGTTAAGTTTGGTTACTTTATAAGTAAGCACATGAGGCTTAGTCCATTATTCTTCTCAGTGTTAATACTGAAACTTTGTATGCTATCTCAATAAGTCTTCTGTGTGTAAAAAGAGTCGAAATCGGAATTCAGCAACATTATATTTCATGTCCAGAAGAAAACTATCTAGATAAGTTATTGGAATCAACCGCAACAAATATCTCCACATGTTGCAGTAAATGCCGCTAGCTAAGTCGCAGATTGTTAGTGCTCAACCAACCTTCAATAAATGGGATTTGTATTAGACTTCAATCGTTCCTCTAACAACCAATTTGACTTTTCAATCAACCAAGAAAAACAAAATTTTCTCAAGCTATTTGCTAGAATTCTCCGCAATGATATAAAAAAAGTCAACCCTCTTTTATTCAACCACAATTTGAAAAAGTGGAAGCTGTATGCAACCAAAAAATATATAAATTTTCTACAATTTCGATAATTTATTAGCGTTGCTTATAGCTCCCCAATATAAAATGCCTTAAGGCTAAATATGTTGAATATGGAATGAATATCCTTCCTCTCCCAGTGAGTTCAATAGAGTGAAGTCTATCTAGCATAGCTAAAGTGTATTCTCTAGAGCTACATTAGGATGCAAGAATGGAGCGACGAAGTTCCCATACAGCATCATCATGGTACATATTTGATGAAGAAATATGTGACTGTTGGCAGTTAGTCTTTGCTACGTTGGCTGTCGATACTAGGAGGGGTTGTGAATCGCCAACATTCATGGCTTATGTTTTTCATGTATGTTGGAGTAAGTTTTATGTGCAGTTGGACGTTTTATATTTTCTCGTTTATTTTTTTCTCTTTTATTTTGCTCTAAAACGAGAGAGTACAAGAAAACAAAACATTAAATTGAGTGCAAATTTCCTTTTCTTTTGCACATCATACAAACTTGCATGCTACCAGCAATTTGTACACATTTCGCCAAGGATAATGTGTGTGTTTCACTGCAAGGATATAAAAAGCATACAATCGTCGAAGCATTGAGGAAATTATGCGCTTGCATATCGATTCATTCACTTTAAAGTCTTGCTTTTCGATTCGTTTCTAGTTGATTTTTCCCCCTCCCTTTGGAAAAGTGGAAATAAATCATTGTATTGGCATTGAGTATAAAAGTGCAAATACTTGACTTCAAATCAGTACCAGCTTCACATTGTGAAAGTACATGTGCGAGTGAAGCTCAATGGTCAAGGAGGCATTGAAGGAAATGCATATTTTATTGTTCAGGAAAGCATAAGCAATGCATATAATAAATTGAAAGTTACAAATGTTTTAGAATAACATCGAAGAAAGGGGTTAAAATGTTACTAAAAGACATTAGACTTACAAAAAGGGAATTTTAAATGCATAAAGGTACTAGTTTTAAATTTAAATAAAAACAATTATCTAAAAAAACATGTTTTTATAATAATAAATATTGTTTATAAGCCACCAAAGCATTTGCTTCAGATATTGTTAAACAAATATGTTATTCGTGATGGAGTTCAAGCGTAATAGTGTGATTGCTTTATATTTGGCTGAAAACTCACAACCGGCTATTCAAAAAAATTTACAACAACAACTGAAATGGTGCTGAGAGTGAATTCTCGAACATATAAAGGGTGATTTTTTTGAGGTTAGGATTTTCATGCATTAGTATTTGACAGATCACGTGGGATTTCAGACATGGTGTCAAAGAGAAAGATGCTCAGTATGCTTTGACATTTCATCATGAATAGACTTACTAACGAGCAACGCTTGCAAATCATTGAATTTTATTACCAAAATCAGTGTTCGGTTCGAAATGTGTTCATTCACCGTAACGTTGCGTCCAACAGCATCTTTGAAAAAATACGGTCCAATGATTCCACCAGCGTACAAACCACACCAAACAGTGCATTTTTCGGGATGCATGGACAGTTCTTGAACGGCTTCTGGTTGCTCTTCACTCCAAATGCGGCAATTTTGCTTATTTACGTAGCCATTCAACCAGAAATGAGCCTCATCGCTGAACGGTGAATGAACACATTTCGAACCGAACACTGATTTTGGTAATAAAATTCAATGATTTGCAAGCGTTGCTCGTTAGTAAGTCTATTCATGATGAAATGTCAAAGCATACTGAGCATCTTTCTCTTTGACACCATGTCTGAAATCCCACGTGATCTGTCAAATACTAATGCATGAAAATCCTAACCTCAAAAAAATCACCCTTTATATTAAAAGACGAGCTCAAGGTTAAACCTAACAAGTTTCAAAGGATCCCGATCTTACACTTAAGACAACAAATTTAGATTCGAAAAATCAATGGATTTGCTGCGCTTGCACGAATGTGTGGAATTTCCGAATCATCGGGTTTACTTAACGCAGCGCACGTACGAGAATTTAAGCCTACCAATGGCCAACCGAAGTAGTTTTTCATCTCAAGTGATAGTAAGGAAAGCTGTAACTGCCGATGGCAGCTCTCCAATCATCCTATTCGCCAGATGCCAATCCGAGAGACTTTTCTAATTTGGCCAACTTAGAGAACAAGGTTAGGAATAACAAGTAAAAACGCGTTTAGATTCGGTATGGTCGAATCTTACATACCCTCCACCATGCATTACATTTCCTTTAAATGACTTTTTTTTAATGTTTGGGAGCTACATCAAGTTATGGACCGATATGGACCGCATTAGTCATGACTATTAGAAGTCAAAAAAAAAAAAAATTCAGCCAAATCTGATAATAATTGCGCCTTCCATATAAATCAATCGCAAAATCGGCGATTGGTTTATATGGTAGCTATATTAGGTTATGGAAAGATTTTAACCATACTTGGCAAGCCTGTCGGAAGTCATAGCAAACTATTACTTGTAAAATATCACCTGATCTCATATATGAAAATGTATATATTGAAGGCCACCGTAGCGCAGAGGTAAGCATATCCGCCTATGACGCTGAACGCCTGGGTTCGAATCCTGGCGAACACATCGGAACAAAATTACAGCGGTGGATATTCCTTCCTAATGCTGCCAACATTTGTAAGGAACTATGCCGTTTGAAAAAATGGTATGGCAGCCATGTAACAACTTTTCCTCAAAGAGGTGTCGCTCTGCGGAACACCGTTCGGACTCGGATATAAAAAGGAGACCCCTTATCATTGAGCTTATAACTTTAATCGGAGAGCACTTATTGATATGTGAGAAGTTTGCCTCTGTTCATGGGCAAACTTGCAATATATTAAAAACATTTCGCAAAAATCCGGTGAACATGCACCGGAATTTGACGAAAACCTATTATATCGAAATAGTGTCCGATCCAACTATTGAGTTGCCCAAAAAGTAATTGCGGATTTTTTAAAAGAAAGTAAATGCATTTTTAATAAAACTTAGAATGAACTTTAATCAAATATACTTTTTTTTACACTTTTTTTCTAAAGCAAGCTAAAAGTAACAGCTGATAACTGACAGAAGAAAGAATGCAATTACAGAGTCACAAGCCGTTGAAAAAATTTGTCAACGCCGACTCTATGAAAAATCCGCAATTACTTTTTGGGCAACCCAATATGTACGAACGTTGAGGGCTTTAAACAATTTACTGTTCAAGCTCGTGTTGCGGGAGATTATTCAATATAGGAACTGTATTCAATTATAGTCCGATTTGTACCATCTTCGGAATAAGTCACCAACATCTCAATGTACCAAAATTCGGCACTTTAATTAATATATCATTTATGAGCGAAATGCCTTATATGCGAAGATCGGTCTATATGATGGTTATATCAAAGCATGGTTGGTTAAGAACCTTACTCGCCACGGATGTCGAAGGGCCTAACATCGGCTAATAAATACGCGTTTTATGGGCCAATATAGATAAATGAAGTCAAATATTGGGCAATGATGTCGAAGAGTCTAAAACATCTCACTGTATCAAATGTCAGCGCAATTGAGTAATAATAGTGCCTTTTATGAGTCCTAGAATTTAAATCGTGGGATCCGTATATATCACAGCCATATCCAAACTTAGTCCTCTCTTGACCACATAAAGCTCGAATGTCGAAGAGTCTAACACAATGTGTCAAATTTTAGCGCAATCGGGTAATAAACGCGCCTTTTATGGCTCCAGCAACTTAAATTGGAAGACTGGTATTTATGGCTGATATATATCAACATAAAGTCCGATCTAGACCTTATCACATACTAAAGTCGAGAAACCTTACACTGCTCAATGTACCAAATTTCTCCAAAATCGGGTAGTAAATGCGCCTTTTATGGCCCAAGACCGTAAAACGGGAGATCGATATGCAAGCAGCTATATCCAAATATAGACCAATCTAGACAATATTGGCCACGGGCGTCGTAGGGTCCAACATAGCTAACTGCCCCAAATTTCAGCAAAATCGGCTAATAAACGCGCTTTTTATGGGCCCAGGAATAAAAATCGCGAAATCGGTATATACGCCAGCTACATAAAAATATTGTTCGATCTAAACCATACAGGTTACCGATGTCAAAGGACCTAACACAGCTCACGATGCCATATTGTAACAAATCTGGTAATAAATGAGGCTTTTATGAGCCCAGGAACAAAGATCGGGAGATAGGTATGTATGACAGCTTTATCCAAATATAGATCGTTACGGAGTGTTGAGGAGCCCAATACAGCTGGAAGTGTCAAATGTCAACGAAATCGTATGATTAACGAGACTTTAACGTGCCGAAGACCTTAAATTACCAGATCTTTAAATATCTTTGAATATATCCTTCCTATAGTACAAAATCTTTGCAAGTTTCAGCTCAATACTTTTATTTTTAAAGACTGTAGCGTGATTTCAACAGACGTACATTGCAAGATCGTCTTAGGACTTTACGATGATCAAGAATAAGAAGGTGGTCCCAAGATGAAATTATTTCAAAACTTCTGTACCCTACACCACTACTGTGATACAGGGATTATAACTTAGTGCATTTGTTTGGAAGAGAGTTAGACTCATTTGGTTGCAAGAGTTGTAGACCCATCGATAAGTATGCAGATCGACTCAGAATCATTTTCTGAATCAATTTCTTATTCGATTTAGCTATGTCCGCCTGGCTGTCCGGTTTGTCCGTACGTCGGTCTGTCTCTATGTCTGTCCATGTTAATTTGTGCACAAAGTACAGGTCGCAAATTTTTACCCGATCGTCTTTTAATTTGGCACAGGCATCTTGTTTGGTCTATTAGAACTGGAAAAAAGGGCTCAGATTTCGATATAGCTCCCATATATATGTGTTCGTCCGATTTGAATTAATATTGCAACAAAATCGTCATATGATAGCCTATTCTCACGAAATCTTGCACCAGCGATTCTCTTATGACTCTCGTCAATACTGGTAAATTTCATAAAAATGGATTCAGATTTAGTTCCCGTATATACAAATGAATTCGTCGATTTTGTCATTTACGAGAGTGTTTGCAAACGTATTTATCCACCAATGAGCCTTAAATTTTGCACAACGCCTTCTTCTTCAATTGCCACAATATTTCGACGACTTAGCCTGTATACCCGCGAAGTGGTATAGGGTATCACAAAGTCGACTATAGTCCGTTCGTCTTCACAGATATAGAGACATTCCTTCTCTCTCTTTAACACTATTTGGACTAATTCACCCCACACATATGAAAAAAATAAATAATTCATTTTAAAAATTTTTTAAAATGTGATTTTGCGTATTATACTTTTTATGCCGGTATGCACAAAACTAAATATAGATTTGGAGTAGGTTTATCTGACAAATTTCCTTTATAGAACTGTCAAATGAACCTATTTTAAGTTGAATAAGGTCGTTATTGACCAATTTTTTTCAAAATTTAAAAAAAAAAAACTTTATTTCTTTAACAAAAACATAAATTTATGCTTCGTACCTTTTCCTTTCCTTTCCTATAAATATTCGATTTCCTGCCAAAAAAGTTTAAACTACTCTTTCAAACTGCCATGAATAAAAAAATTAACTTTGCTACCTGTAAAATTTAAAATTCATCTTCACTATTAATATTTCTACAGAATTTATAACAAATTCAGTGGATAAATTCATTACAAATTCCAACAAAATTTCGTTATGGTAAAGTCATTAGTTATTAAATACTGTATGCATGAAAATGCTCATGAAATTGCATTAAAACTATTTACACCAGCCTCGAAGTGATGGAGGTAAGAGGACCAAACAAAATTTTATGTCAAGGCATCATCCAACAATGGTGAAAAATTGTTTAAAACAAAAGCTACACTTAATTTTAAAAAATAATCTATGGAATTAAGTGGATGCCAGAAGAACAAAACAAATTAAAAAATCAACTCAAAACAAAAACAATAATAATGTGAAAACTATAAATTACTTAGACAATCAAATGACCAGTTTATAGAAAGTTATTTTTTCTCTTTCAGCAAAAGGGCTCATTCATTCAGCAAACGAGTGAACGAAATACAAACAGCAAAAGTAAGTGATGTATGAACATATTTATGTGTGTATGTGTGTGTGTTAGTGTAAGGGATGGATGGATAAAGCTTCTAGCGAACTAAAGTTTATTTTATTACAATTCTAATTGTAAGTGTAATTCAGGTATTAAGACAATAATAATAAAAAAAACTATACAATGGACAATGGTACAAGGCTAACTACGGCTTTACTACATAGATGAGGGGTTGGGGAAGGTAGTAACCAACAGCATAAAAAAATAATAGAATACAATACAAAAAGACTTTTCTCCCCATTAGATGTGCACAATAAAGCAGCATCGCTTCACAGATATGTTCCAGCACTTCTCATGCATTCATTCATTCATTGTATTTTATTCACATGGAGATGAGTTGAAAACCTTACACGCGTATGTTTGTTTGTTTGTGTGTGGGTAAGAGTGAGTGGGGGTGAGGGTGTTTCACTTTTTTCGTTATTTGATATTTAGAACAGCAGAAACAGACACTCAGTTACACACATGCTGGCAATAGAAGAAAGGAGTGAAGTGAGGTGAGGTGAGCGTAGAGCAAAAATCAAGAGCAGGGTGGTGGTTATCCGCATTGTATAGAGTAGTACATTTATTGCATTAGTTAGTTAGCATTTGCGATTGTTACTTTGTCGGATAAAAACTTCAAATCTTCACAGATATAGAGACATTCCTCCTCTCTCCAACACTGTTTGGACTAATTCAACGCCACACATATGGAAACAAAATAATACCAGGAACACAAACAACCATCGAGAGAATGAAATGCAGAAAGTAAAGTCAAAAGAGGTAACTTGAAACCGGTAAAATCAAGGATATATAGGTACTTGTCCCTGTGTTGGTGTAAATATGTTGGTGCCTGTGTCAAGTACTGTGCCTTGTATTGTGCAAAATAGCTTGTAAAGCATCAAGTACTTATGTTACAACAAATGTAAATACAAAGGCTCTTACACTAACTAAATATACACAATTGAGAGTGTGAGTGAGTTTGTATTAGTATATCTATATATATATGACTGTGGGTGTTGTATCTCCGGGTGTGTTTGTTTTCATTTTAAATATAAAAATTAGTTAAAGCGTTTTTATCTTTTATGCGATTTGTGCAAGTGTTTGGTCTGTATGACTGCCTGACTTGTTGCCTGAATGGCTGTTTGGTTCACTTGTTTAACTTTTAACTCGAATAATGACTACATGCACGGATGGCATTCTCCTCTAAACTTGTTGGACAATCTATGGACAAGATAAAGGTTTTCACATGTGTATGGGGTTTGGACTGACTCCATCACTGTTTAAAACAATTGTTTTTAAAACAAAGGTATGACTTTTATACTGAATCCCTCTTTCTCTGTCTACCTCTAACTGAGCTTTGCGCATAATAGCTTCGCGTTTTTATTGCAGAAAAGCAGGAACATAGTGATATGTGGCAAAAGTAGCTGTTAAGGATTTTAATGGCACAGATTAAATCACCCATATAATTTAAAATAATTTTTTAATAGTATGTACAAATTAAACTTTTCAGGAGAACAGATAAAGAGTACCCCTACTTACAAGGGCAAATGTTATATTATATTAATAAAAACATCGTTTTTCCATGCAGATTTTTTTATTTTATGATTAAAATCCTCACTGGCCTAAGCTAGTAAATGAAGTTCGATCTACATCATATTCAGAACCTGTTGGAGTATAATACAACTCATTGTAGCAAAATTCAGCGAAATGAGGTATTAAATAGGTCTTTTATGGCCCTTTAACCTTACATCGAGAGATCGCTGTATGAAAGCAATATCCAAGTATAGACCGATCTAGGTCATATTGAACTGGAATGTCGAAGAACCTAATACAGCTTACAGTGATAACTTCCAGCGAAATCGGTTAATAAATGGACTTTTATGGGTCCAAGAACTTAAACCGGGAGATCTGTCCATATGGGGGCTATACCAAATTTTGTGAAATTCGTCATTACGTTTAAAAATTCAGTCTAATCGAATAACATTTGTGGTTTCCAGAGGCTCAAGATGTCTAACCCGGAGATTGGAATAATCTTTATCAGGTTATGTATCAATTTGGATTATTCTTCACGATTGTTGGAAGTGGTAACAGAACAATATATGCAATATTTCAGCCTAATGGGACAACAATTGCGGCTTCTAGGTACTTAAGAAATCATATCGGAAGACCACTATTGGGCCAAATCTGAGCCGATATGGCCAAATATAAACCGATGTGGAACGAATCGGAACCGATATCGCCTATTTGTAATCCCCCACGACATACATCATTAGGAAGTATTTTTGCAAAATTTCTTGCAACTAGCTTTATGCGTTCGACTGCTTTCGTGATTTCCAAAGACAGACGGACAAAGGGGACGGACGGACATGGGTAAATTGACTAATAGTGGCAAGACGATCAAGAACATACATAATTTACAGGCCGCATATCAGTATTTCTTGTGTTACTCATGAAACCATCTTTCGTAGCCCCTTTTTAAAATCTCTTTTATAAATCCACTATAGAGATAGGGTCTAACTTCAGATTCACTTAGACTCCAGTGACAACAGGCCAAACTCGTATGTGGTATTCGAACCCGCTTAACCAATCTCGCCACCAACTTATCGATAGCAGCGGTTTACTTCAGAGATAACATTTCATAAAAATGACTTCAATAAAATACAGCTTTAGAAAACTAAAAATTTTTTTTTTGGAGTTATTATGGGACATATTGTTTGGCTATAAACGATTTCCAAAAGTCAAAACGATGCATTTTACTGCCAAGTCATTATAAAAATAAACATAAAAGTACAGCTAATTGACAGGGTAGTCCAGCGTGGTTAATTTGCTATTTATTTTATTTCGCAATAAATTCTGCACAAGTATAATATACCAGCGTACGGCCCTTGAAGCCAAATGTTGCTGATGAGTAATTCTAAACCAAATAACGAAACGTGTCCCATTGGGTGTGTTACGATCTCTGGCTTTCCTATCCCATTTGCAATGAAACATTTTCGATCGTTCAGCTCGTCTCGAAAGAAAAACGAACAAAAATTGTAAAATTAAATGATCTTCGCACTGACAGGCAAAAAACTTGAAAATGAAAAAATTCGGCGGGGACCGGCCGGGATTCGAACCTGGGCACACGCAGCAACAGCGAGAGCCGATGCAGTTGTCAAGCGTTCGAAGCTACTAGAACAACTTTCAACAGGTGCACATAATCATGTGCACCATGGAAGTACTGTAATTGTCGCAGACAAAAAATCTGTTATTACACGAAAGTACATGCATTGGGAAAAGTACAGCTAATATACGGGGTAGTCGAGCGGGGTTAATTTAGTATTTGTATCATAGAGGCGTTTTCGCAATAAATTCGGTACAAGTACCACATACCAGCGAACGGCCCTTGGAGCCCCCACCTAATTAGTAATTACGACTAAACAAAATTACAAAACGCTTCCCATAGTGGTTGGTGTGTGTTGCGATTTCCAGCTTTCATTTTCCATTTGCAAAGAAAAATTTCCGATCATTGAGCTCGTCTCGAAGGAGAAATAAACCAAAATTGTAAAATTGAATGATCTTCGCCCTAACCAGCAAAAAACTTGAAAATAAAATATTTATTTTGGGGATCAGCAGGATTGGACTATAAAGACGCCTGCATAAAATTGGGATTGCTAAGGAATCGTTTGCGATATATATATATGTGTAAAAAAAAGACAGACAGAGACAATCCAGGAGTAGTGACCCTAGAAACTATGACAATACAGAAACATTTAGGTGAGTTATAACAAAAAAAATTACTTATTTTGTTGGCTTGCCTACCAAACTTTCAACTTTTTTTTTATTTTGAGTCCTTTTATAACTGTATCTATTGTTAATAGTTACACTTTTTTTCTTCAGTTTAAGCTTTTCCAGAAAAACAGCACAAACTCCATTAGAACAACTTTTCAAGTATTTAACGCGAAAACTTGCAATACAGAATTATTTAAACAATATCCAGCACTAAGAGGCAAGGCAGCGAAGTGTACTTGTACTGTTATCCTTTTTTTCTGCTCCTTTTTCAGCTGTTTAAATAATTTATTTAACTGAAATTGATTTTGTTATTGTTAAGGCGTTGTTAGGATTATTCCACTTCCTTTTTTGTTTTCGAAGGTAGGTAGACCATTTTGCTGGAGTTTTTTTCTTCTCTTTTATTTTAAGGTTGCTTTCTGCACTATTTACATGTTTCGATAGCAATAGCAGCAGCTGCAGTACTAGCCTTTAGCAAGCCGTTCGAGCAGAGTTGTTCAAGTGAAAATTTTGTGGAGTTATATTTTAAAATATTAATCACTTCTTTTGCTTTATTACCAACAGCAAATAAAGCAAAAAAAAAAAGGATTTAAAATGATGTGCATACTTTTCTTTCTTTTTTCCTCTTTCTATTTTGCATACAAGTTTCTGGTATTTAAGCAGCTTAAAACTAAATAAATAAAATGTGGTTTGAAGTAAAAATTTTGCAAACTTATTTCTTCATCTTCATTTCCCTTTGGCGATTTTAGCAGATGAAATTAATTCAAATGAAAAGAAAAATGTCAATAAAATCTGCTAAGAATATATGTTTATAGAAATGATACTTAAAGGATTTTCTTTTGTGTTCCAACTTTTTTCAAGAATATAGGATACAGAACAAACCAAAAAGAATAAGTATATCAAAGTTGATAGTATATGGTCTATAGGGATTAAATGAAATATTTATACTGGGTAAGACAAAATGACAATCTATAGCTCTACACTTTAGCTTAGGAGTAATTCGATAATTGCCTTTGGTTTTCTGTTTTTTGTTTGATTTTTTTTTTCTTCTCAAAACTAAACTAAACAAAAAATTAATAAATTTCATGTGCAGACGTACCAAAGAGGGTAAATAGAGCATCAGGCGTGACCATCTACAGAAAAAAGAGAGAAAAATAGAGATTTAGTTAGCAAGAGTTGACGTAAAAAACATAAAATTATAAACAAATAAAACTTAGGAAAATAAAAATGAGAAAAACAAGAAGTTCATTGAATAATTGAGGAAAATAACAGAGAAATCGAAAACTAAGTAAGTCAAAATCAGAGATGAAAATGGAAAATAGAGGCCTTGATATTGACTTACTTTTATTATATAATAAAAAAAAATTAAAATAAAACTTGATAAAAACCGACAGTAAGTTAATGCTTTAAAATATTTATGATTGTTTTTTTTTTTAAATTTAAAGCTTTTGAAGCACTTCAAAAACCATGAAAATTAAATTTTATTAAAATAACAGAATTTTATAAATCATTTTTTAGAAATTAAAAAAAGAAACTACATTGGCTTAATTATTTTTTAATTGTTTTTCTTTAATTTAATTAATATTCAGAAGAAGAAATCTTTTTAACCCCAAGTTTTTGGAATTTTAAACCCAAATAACCCATTGAAGTTTTGAACTTCATGCATATGTCATATCGTAAAACTTGAAACAATGTCAAGTAATATAACATTTGGTTTCACTCTGGAGAGATCAGTTCATCACATAATAAGTACATACATATGTATGCTGAACAATAAAGGGTTAACAATGCAAAATTTCCTGTCTGACCGTTTTCAAAAGACCAATGCGAATTGACATATGTAGTATGTATGCATGTGGTAAAAAGAGAGCAAAGCAAATATGTATGCTTATATTCATATAAAGGCAAGCAGAAACAAAAAGCCAGTGGGTTGTATGAATAACATTAATTGAAATTGGAATTGCTTATACGACCCAGAGCACCTGGCTTTGGCACTACCATTTTCCCATACATTTCTCATGTAGTTGCCAATATTTGGTAATTGGTTTTACATATGAAGAAATGCATTAATGTGGAAGACTGGGAAATATTTTAAGTTTGACATATCTTTGCTATAAAATTGAAAACATTTCTTTGTAGTCAGTCTCAAATAACTTACAAGTTGAACAAAAATCAAAAACAAAAAAAATCCAAATTAAAAACGAAAGTTTTTTAACTCAAAGATATATACTTAGAAGGAAACATATAGCATGAAATATGAAATGTTTTAATATAATAGTTGGCCAAAGCATAAAACAAATGAAGGAATGAATATTATTAAATTAAGAAAATTATAATGAAATATGTAAAATGAGACTAATGCACACATACAACATGAAATATGGTAAATATTTTGGTAAGATCAAAAAATTAGCTTAGTTGAAACCTTTGAATATACTCGCATATATCTTTTTAATGTATTTTGTATTTTCTTCATTGATATTGTCGGTGAATTAAAAGATTGGAAAATAAAGAAAGGGGACTCAAACTAAACTAATAATAATTTGTAGGATTTTTTTTTATAAAATTATTTAATTTATACGTATGGTATATAATTTCTTATTTATTATTAAGTAAAAAAAGTTATAGGTATAGCAGAGATAGGAAAAGTCTATATATGGGATATATAAGGGTTAATTCATTTTTCTATTCATAATAAAACAAATGTTAAAAAATTGGTTTTGTATAATTTTTTTTTTAATTTCTTTAGATGAATAAATTTTGAAAAAATTATTTTAGGAAATAATTTTATGAATAACATTATTCACAATAAATTTTTTTTTTCATGACAAACTATACTTTTTCTGATAAAATTTAACTTTGCGATAGAAATATTAAGATATTGTTCTTTTCTTTATTTTCTAAAATTTATTTTTTATATTTTAAATTAGTTTTTTTATTGCTTAGTTTTATTTTTTTTTATTTTTTAGTTTAATTTTTTTTTTATTTTTTAGTTTAATTTTTTTTAATTTTTAAAATTTTTTCTTAAAATAAATAAAATTTTAAAATATTACATTCGAAAGTAAATTTCGTGGCAAACCATATTTTTTTTTTTTGTTTCTTCTAGAAATAAATTTTGTTGAGATTCCTTTGCAGGATACTGTCCATTGTTTAATGCTTTCTATTTAAAGAATAGTATAGCGAAACACATTCAAAAGTCAGCATAATGTGTGTTGTTGCTAGAAGCATTTAACTGGTTTCCTGTATCGCGATTTAATTTTCGAACAAGAAAAATCAGTAGCAGGAGATGTTAAATAGATCATGGTGCTTTGCAACCAGTCCAACTAGAGTGTCAAACACACATCCAAATTTGAACGGAGCTCCCTCAGATGTGTGCTTTACAACTTACCCTAGTTGGAATGGTTGGGGCCCTTTCCAACCATTCCAACTATTTGACATCTCCTGCAGATAATTTTTTTTGGTAGAAAATTAAATCGCCATACAAGAAACCAGTCAAATGCTTCTAGCAATTTTTTTTAGCGACACTTCTTTGGAGAGAATGTTGCCAGCATTAGGAGGCAGTTTATTTTATTTTTCAAATGAAATAATTTAGAAAAATATTATATCAGGAAATATTTTCATGAATAATGTTTTTCATAATTTTTTAATTTAATAGAAAACTACATATTTTCTGATAAAATATAATGTTGCGATAGAAATGTTAGGATATTGTTATTTTATTTTAATTTTTTTTTTGAACTTTTATCTTTATTTTTTATGTTTTAATTATTGTTTTTTATTTTAAAGTTTTAATTTTTTAATAGCTATTTTTTCTTTTGAATATAAAGTAGTTCTATTTATTTTTTGGTTTTGTGTTTTTTTTTTTAATTTTAAAATTTTTTATTTTTAAGTTTTTAGTTTTTATTTTACAGTTTTAATTTTTTACCTTTTTTTTGTTTTTTATACCCTCCACCATAGGATGGGGGTATACTAATTTCGTCATGCTGTTTGTAACTCCTCGAAATATTCGTCCCAGACCCCATAAAGTATATATATTCTTGATGGCCATGACATTTTATGTCGATCTAGCCATGTCCGTCCATCCGTCTGTCTGTCGAAAGCACGCCAACTTTCGAAGGAGTAAAGCTAGGCGCTTGAAATTTTGACAAATACTTATTATAGATGTAGGTCGGTTGGGACTGTAAATGGGCTACATCGGCTCATGTTTTGATATAGCAGCCATATAAATCGATCTTGGGTCTTGACTTCTTGAGCCAATAGAGGGCGCAATTCTTGTCCGATTTGACTGAAATTTTGCAGGTGTGTTGGTATCACTTCCAACAACTGTGCCAAGTTAGTTCCAATTGGTCCATAACCTGATATAGCTGTCATATAAACCGATCTGGGGTCTCGACTTCTTGAGCCTCTAGAAGGCGCAATTCTTATCCGATTTGGCTGAAATTTTGCAGGACGTGTTTCGTCACAACTTCCAACAACTGTTATAACTATGATTCAAATCGGTTCATAATCTGGTATAGCTGTCATATAAATCGATCTTGGACCTTGACTTCTTGAGCAAATAGAAGGCGCAATTCTTGTCCGATTTGACTGACATTTTGCACGAGATGTTTTGTTATGATTTTCAACAACTGTGCCAAGTATGGGTGAAATCAGTGCATAACCTGATATAGCAGTCATATAATCCAATATGGGGATCTTGACTCTTAAGCCTTTAGAGGGCGCAAATCCAATCAGATTTCGCTCATTTCTTGAGCCTCTATAGGGCACAATTATTATCTGATTTGGGTGAAATTTGTACAACATGACCTTCAATATACGTGTCAAATATGGTCTGAATCGGTCTGTAGCCTAATACAGCTCCCATATAAAACGATTTCTCTATTGGGTTCCCCAAAAAGTAATTGCGGATTTTTTAAAAGAAAGTAAATGCATTTTTTAATAAAATTAGAATGAACTTTAATCAAATATACTTTTTTTACACTTTTTTTCTAAAGCAAGCTAAAAGTAACAGCTGATAACTGACAGAAGAAAGAATGCAATTACAGAGTCACAAGCTGTGAAAAAATTTGTCAACGCCGACTATATGAAAAATCCGCAATTACTTTTTGGGCAACCCAATAGCTCTAAAGCATAGCAATTTTTACATATAATCCTTTGTTTGCCTCAAAAGAGATACCAAGCAAAGAGCTTGACAAATGTGATCCATGGTGGAGGGTATATAAGAACTAATCTCGCTCTTCACATTATTTATTTATTATTTAATATTATTTTAATTGCATTTTTATTTTTGATTTTTATTTAATAAATCTTTTATTATACTTATTAGGGCATTTTATTGTTATGAGACCTCTTTAATTTGTTTCATTTACAGACTTTTCTATCTCGTGCATGGAAAAAAGGTAACAAAAACAACATATTCATGGAGTAAATCAATTGCTACTAAATATATATCAAAAAAGTTTTCAGTTTTTTCTTTTCTATTTTAACGTTTCGCATTTGAAATGTTCTACAATTTAAATCTATATATATCGGTTGTTTGTTGTTATAACACTATTTCAATATGTCATCTTTGTTTTATTTTATGGAATTTCAGAAAATAATTGAAAAATAAGCCAAGGATTTATACCAATTTAGTTGAACAGAAAAAACACATACTAACCTCTTCATTTAAATTCGAAACAAGCAACACATTCGAGAAACCACGCAATGCAGGGGCAGCTGTCTGTAGGGCGCCACTATTTGCAAGAGCAAAAGCGCCCAAATTTGGTATGCCACTGCTGTAGCCACCGGCCAAGGGTGTGCCGATGCCCAATGCAAAAGGTGGCAGCACTCCGGGTGCACCAAGACCATTCACTAAAATTAAAAATTGGCAAAAAGATACAAAACAAAAAATAAAATATTAATATTTATTAAAAGTTGTCGCAGACCACCATAAAATGGTTGGCTAAAATCTTTAGCAAAATTATGCAAGCTGCTATAGCAAACAAATGTCATACATCATAAATATTAGCATTTCTAGTATTTTAAAACTATGTTTGTATATATACGATAATTTTAGCATTAAAATATGTTTTTTTTTTTTTCAAAAAAGATACAAGTTATTTGGTTAGTAAATTATTGCTGGTTATATAAAAGGTGATATAAAGTTAACAAAAAAAAAACAAATATTTAAAATAGGCACAAACAAAACTTAAAATTTTGCAAAATGCATATAAAAAGGCTTAAATGAAATATATGGAATTTTTAATTTAATTCATTTCAACTAAACTAGAAAACAAACCAAACAAAAACAAAAAACAAAACAGAAACAGAAAAAATAATAAAAAGGAAAGTTTAAGTGTTACCTATTTTATCACCTGTTAGAGAGGGCCTCTGACGGGCCGCTATCAATAGCAAATCGTTTGCATTTACTAGACCGCCAGCGGTGGGCATTATATCGGCGCCCGGTTCGCCGGGTGGCAATGAGGGATTTGTGAAATCACGTGACTTATCATTGTTATATTTCACATTGAGCGTAGTCATTTTGCTGTTGTCAACACGCAGCGTACAGCAGCCATTGTAGATATTTTGGCCATCCAATATGGTTTTGGCATGTTGAGCCGAATGAGCATCGGGGTATTGTATGAGGGCCTATAAATAATATTAAAAAAAACATAAAGTTATTTTAAAGAGCCTAATACACTTTTCGCCAACTTACCTGGAATGTATTGTTCTTCGTGAAGGTGACAATTTTCAAAACCTTGCCGAAACGTTGGAATATCTGATGTAGTATGTCCAATGAAACGGGATACAGTTGAGATTCTACAATAACGCGCAATACTGTATTCGGTGCACCGGCAGCATTGGCATTGCCCGTCAGCGAGTTAACGGCATTTGTATTATTCTGTAAGACAGCCACTGTAGTATCGGCATTGGCAGCACTGTTAGCATTGGCAGCGCCACACAGTGGTAAAGGGGAACCGGAAGCCGGCGACTGTATGCGATATTCGCAAGGTACAAGAGCACCCTAAAAGAATAGAAAAAAAGACAATAAAGAAATTATATGATTGCGCCCTTAAAAAAATTTAAAACGAAAACACAACATTTCTCATAAAGCTGCAAGGATTTGTATTTTTTTGTTTTTGGGTAATTTTTGTTTCCGGTTGGCTCTAGTTCTTGTTTGAAACACATTTCGCTGTAATGTTTACTTAAAAGCTTAATCTACTTTTCGAAGTGATTTTCTTTTAAAGTTGGTGTTTTTTTGTTTTTCTTAGGGGAGAGGAATTAAAACAAGCACTACCCACTCGCAGCACGGACACGCATCAACCATGCCAAAAGAATAAAAAAGTTTTATTTGCTTTGTGCGGTCAAGTCAAAAAATGTAAGAAAGTTTGCTTAAGGATTATAAGGGTACTACACTTTTGTCGCCCGGTCGTTACACTTTTGTCTTGACAACGAAAACATGGCCCGAAAAGGTAAGGCAAACATTGAGGAGTCCAGCCACAAAGTATTGCTGTCTCAAAACAAAAGAAAAATTTAAAGCTTAAAAAGGGAAATTATTTTTAAATCAAGATTCTTTGGCTTCATCAACATCATCGTCGACATCATGATTGCCATCATTGCTGTCATTGTACACAACAGGAAGAGGAAACAAATCAATCACACCTCAATATTGATTTAAACTCATGTTTGGGATTGCTGGCTGCTGCTGAGTGTGGGATGCTAGGCACAGGGACTATTTGAAAGATATACAAAAATCTTGTCCTGTGATCGGAAAACAATTTAATGGGAAACGGAAGTTAAGTTATGCCCCAGTGCGTGTTGATTTTTCATGTGGCAACGAATCACCGTATCACAAACACCAAGTCTGCCATATTTGACACATAAAGGTGCTTTGCCAATGACGGTCGAAGGCAATGTCAACCCACCAAAGGCAAACGTAAAGATGAACTCGCCAAGAAGCCACGTAGCAGTCAGGGCCCCAATATAAACACACGCACTAACACTGGCTTCTATAGAACTTTAGGTCTGCTGCGAAAAAAACAAAAATATGAACGCATGAAGAACCATATTACCCAAGCGTGTGATTCTCGTTTTACGCACAGACATGACGACGACGACGATGAAGGATACACAAACTCCAATACACACTTACGCATAGCGACACAACAAGTAAGCGTTAGGAAGTGAACACCAGCAAAAGCAACAGCTACAGTACATCGCACATTGGTTCAAGAGTGGCCGAAATTCATTTTTTTCATGTTCGCCGATTTGGATAATTTTTTGGTATTTTGTTGTCAGATAGTTGAATATTATGATTCCGTAATATTAGGCTGATATATTTAGTATTTCTTTGGACAGACACGCTCCAAGTTCATATATGTTCGCTTGTTTAAAATGGCATGCAAATTTACTGTATATTCAATCTTTTGGTACAATCACAGTAAACTTATCATTTGACTTTGTTGTATATTTTCGTAAATGGCAATTGTCATAGATGAGATTTGCATTAAAAAAAGTTGGAAAAAGTGCCACATAAAAAATTTCGTAGAACAAAATATAAACAACATCAAAATTTCAATGTTCATCAACTTCAGTGGACTGCATGTTTTTAGCGCTGTGGAGCGCTGTTTAACGAAAGACGTCAAATTACAGCTTGAAGTCTCAGCTAAAAGCTAAAAAAAATTCAGCTGCTCATACCTGCTCCTTTCCAAAAGAAACAGTAAAAACTATAAAGTGATAAAGTAAGAAAACGTGAATTTTCGTTCATGCTTGAGTGTTTAGACAAATCCATTAAGGCGTTCACCCCGGAGAAGGCACTTGGGCTGATACTTGATGCTTCGTTGTCAAAGCATCAATATGAGGTTTTGCGCAGTTCAGCTAGAGAAATTGGATTCGACATTTACCCATCCTACCATCAGGTACTGGAAGCAAAAAAAAAATGCTATCCTGCAAATGTTCAGGTGCAAGAAAGTTGTAGCAAAGTTTCTCTACAACAGTTATTAGATCATACAGTAACCAGGATTTTGATGACAAAAACCGAGAATGAGGTGACAGAACTCCCCAACGAACTGCAAATGTTCTCAAAATGGGGCTGTGACGGAAGTTCGGGACACAGTGAATACCATCAAAAATTCACAGATCCAAATGACTCCGATAAATATATGTTCTTAACGTCACTTGTTCCATTGACCCTCACAGAGCGTAATAATATGTCAACAATGTGCTGGAGAAATACAGAGCCATCATCAACTAGATTTTGCCGACCGTTAAAATTTGAATTTATACAAGAAACAGCTGAAGTTATAAATTCAGAGGTCAGTCGTGTTAATGACGAAATAAAAAATTTAAGAAATACTGTCGTTGAATTGCATAGCAGAAACTTCAATATTTCTCACACACTGAAATTAACAATGATTGATGGGAAAGTAGCTACTACGATTTCTGGAAGTTCATCTATGGCGGTTTGCTTCATATGTGGAGCAAAGCCCACAGAAATGAATAATTTAGATGCGGTGATTTTGAGGAAATGTTCGGAAGAAGCAGTTGCGTTTGGTATTTCTCCCTTGCATGCGAGAATCAAATTTATGGAGTGCATTCTGCACATTTCTTACCGTCTAAGTTTCAAAAAATGGAGAACAGATAGTTACACAAAAATTGAAATGGCGGCAAATAAAGCTGAAATTGGGAAGAGATTAAAGTTGACACTGGGCATAAATGTGGACGCGGTGAAGCAAGGTATGGGCACAACAAACGATGGCAATACGGCAAGAAGGTTTTTCGAAAATCCAGCCAAAACTGCAGACGTAATTGGAATAAAAGAAGAGTTAATACATAGATTTAAAATTATTTTGGCCGCAATAAATTGTAATGCAGCAGTCGACACTAGCAAATTTCATATATATTGCATGGATACTGCCAAGTTGTTTGTTGATCTCTATGGCTGGTACTACATGCCTGTAACTGTGCATAAGATTCTGGTGCATGGTAGCAAAATTATAGCAGAAGCTATTCTGCCAATAGGTATGTCTCTATTTAAAGGCCCTTATTCAATGATTTAATTTTCATTTTTTACATTTTAATTGATTGTTTGTATCAGGTATGCTGTCCGAAGAAGCTCAGGAAGCGAGGAATAAAGATTATAGAGCCTATAGATTACATCATTCGCGAAGAATTGGACGTGTAGCCACTAATGAAGATGTAATGCATAACCTTTTATTGTCTTCAGACCCATTTATAAATAGATTTCGCTCAAAGCTGCAAATCAAAAAATTGGAGTACGATAATGATGTTAAAAAATTATTAAAAGACTATGCTTAATTTATTTATTCATGTTTTTTCTATGGGAGGTGGCCGTAAAAGTGGGCGGATCAGGTATATATTTTCAGGAGCCCATTCTACAATTATAATAATTACTTTTTGTGAAAATTGAATTGATGCATTAAAAATTAAAAGTGGGCGGATATTTTTCAAATTTCACACAAATGATTCTGAGTGTTTAAAAATGCTATGTGCCAAAAAACAATGCCGTAGGTCAAAATTTAATTTTTACTTTGTATGGGAGGTGGGCGTAAAAGTGGGCGGATCATTTTGATTTTTCCATTTTTTCTTGATTCAAACAAAAAATGCCTATGTGCCAAGTTTCATTGTCCTTCGACAACTTCTTCTATTTTTAGCCGCTCGTTCAATGAACTTGAACCAATGTGCATCGCACCAACACCAGCAGCGACAACAACCTCAAAATAAATAAACACTATGGCATGGTATTATGTCACATGACACACATATAACTACATCCCCACATGTATATGTATAGAGCTGTTACTGTGTCCTCTATCTTTGTTGGCCTTACTAGACGACTGCCTTTGCTCAACGCTCAATTCAGTTCGCTTCAGCCACCACACAGACACAAAAAAGTGTCAGAATGTGGAGTACGTGCTGTGTTTATGTAAAATCCTAACTTGCTAAACTTAGACAGGCAGACAGACAGGGAGACAGGCAGACAAACAGTCAAGCTGCCGCTTACTTTAACTTTCATAAAATGATTTTCCTTCCGCTTGTGTTCTTTTAGTGGAGCAATAATAAAAATTGATTAGAATTGCAAAAGAGATGACAACAGCAATGACATTTTGGTAAAAGAAAAAAAAAAAATAGCAACTACAAAGACAAAGAAGATGCCAGCAATGAAGGATTTTTTACCAATGTTGTCAAAGCACGCACTTTGTATCCACTTATCGAAAAATGCATTCTGAAGGATTCACTGAGATTTTATTTTTTTGTTCAGTTTAAAGGTAAGCCATCTAGGAAGCCCAAAAATGTGTTTGGCTTGTGATTTGAAGAAGTAATTGTTTAAAATGATAAAAACGATACGATAAAATAAAATAAAATAAAATAAAATAAAATAAAATAAAATAAAATAAAATAAAATAAAATAAAATAAAATAAAATAAAATAAAATAAAATAAAATAAAATAAAATAAAATAAAATAAAATAAAATAAAATAAAATAAAATAGAATAAAATAAAATAAAATAAAATAACAGAAAATAAAATAAAATAAAATGAAAAAAAAAAAAAACACATTAGTCATAGAAAACCACCACCTCTAAAATTTCAGGCAATTCGAGTAATATTTGCACAAACTGATTAATCATTTTATGTGACAGCTATATACCAATTTAGACCATACTTGGAACAGTTGTTGGAAGTCATACCAAAACCAAATATGCAAAATTTCAACCATATTTGATAAAAAATGCGTCCTCTATAAGCCTAAGAAGCCTAATCGGGAGATCGGTATATATGGCGGCTATATCGGGATATGGACTGATTTAGACCATACTTAACACAGTTGTTAGGAGTGAAAATAAAACACTCCATGCAAAATTTCGGTCAAATCGGATAAGAATTGAGCCCTCTAGTAGCTCAAGAAGTCAAGACCCAAGATCGGTTTATATGACAGCTATATCAGGTTATGTACCGATTTTAACCATACTTGACACAGTTGTTGGAAGTCATGACAAAACATGTAATGCAAAATTTCAGCCAAATCGGATAGGAATTGCGTCCTCTAGAGGCTCAAGAAGTCTAAACGGGAGATCGGTTTATATGGCGGCTATATCAGTTTATGGACTGATTTAGACTATGCTTGGGACAGTTGTTGGGAGTCATACTAGAACACTTCAAGCCAAGTCGGATAAGAAATTCGCCATACAGAAGCTCTAGAAGTCAAGACCAAAGGTCGGTTAATATGTCAGCTATATCAGGTTATCAACCGATTTAGACCATACTTCGAAAATAAATTTTAGTTTAAAGTTTAACTTTTATGGTTTCCTTTCACTATCTTTAAAGTCTTTGTTTTATAAATAGGTTACCCCAATGAAACAAAAACAAATTTCGATTAGACATATGAGCTTTCCTAAGGTCTCCAACCTGTCTTATGTCTACATGTCTACCACCGGGGGAATCCTTGGCTTTTATGAAATCCTTATACCCCAGAGATGCGTTTTCATAGTTAACTTGACGATCTCCAGCTATTGACTAATGCCAAAGAAAAGTTGTTGGCAAAAGGAAAAAAAAACACAGAAACTTTTACCTAAAGCCAACAAAGAAAAATGTCACATCATCTGTCCAATTCATTGCCTACTGTCAAATATGAAAACTCTTTTTGGTAACAGTAAAACGTTCAACAATGGCATTGGGGAATTCCACCAATGCCAACAGAACAGAAATTATGCTAAGGAACATACATTAGAGGATACTCCAGTGATGTCCTTAACATCATTCATCTTCCCTTCACCGAACTGGCAGGCGGCCCAGTTTCTACAGCAAGCAAAAAAAAAAATAAAATTCCCCAAATCGATTGAGCGGAAGTCCCTGTTGCTTGTTGGTTTATAGAAAATTTGAGGTGGTATGAAATCTTCTTTTTATATATTTTTATTTGTTTTTTCAAAAATATGTTTCCAAGGACCAGGTAAAAAAAGCAAACAATGAAAATTCTATTCTAAATGAAAATATACTTTGGGGATTTAAGAGAAAAATGGTTTGGGACAGTAAGGGAAAACTACAGAAGGAGGAAGTGAATGGATGAGGCAAAAGTTACAATACCTTTGTACGGTTTCCTTTCCTCTCCCATCATTATCGTGCTCATCATCATTATCATCAGAAATTCAGAAAAAAACACAAAATTTCAGAATTTTAAAGCTGAGGAAACTATGACAATAAAAGCTTTTAAGAAGAAGTTTGCCAAATGTACAAAGTTTTGCTTTTACTTTTCACCTTGTTGTTGTTGTAAGCGTACGTTTTTCTTTATTATTCTGGTGGCCATGGTTTTTTAGTGAAACAAAAACAAACAAAAGAGGGTAGAAAAAAATTCTTCCCTCTTAAAAATGTTTGTTTATATATGGAAAAAACCAGAAAGTACGGATAGAGCAGATAATCCCTGAACATTAAAAAATAAAAACAACAGCATAAAGCGCAAAAGTGGGCAAAAAACCATTGGAAAACCGTTGGATGATAAGATGCCAAAGAAGTAGCACTAACACCGCTCGCTCACACCACAGCAGCGAATAAAAAACAAAACTTAGTTATTTATGCAAAGAGTATTAAATAAACCACAAGCAGCCTGAAAACTTAATACACACTCTCACAAGCTCAATATAGCAACCAGTGTGACAGGCAGCCCGTAGGACGAAGGTAAGGAAAGAGCTGCAGTGTTGTTTCTTCTCAAAGTGCACTCCTGCCATTATACTATCAACAGATATGAAAAACCGCAGCAATGACAGCAGTAGCAGCAACAAGGACATGTTGCTGTTGGGGCTTGCAACACTTAGCATGCCGCTTTGTAATCCCCCACACCAACACATACACCACACACACATAAAAGGAAAATGAAAGCCAGCATGCGATGAGGGCAACAAATTGATGGAATTGTTGCCCCAACAACAATAACAATAAGTACAACAGTTATGACGACAATGACAACAACGACAACGATGATGATGATGATGATTATGACGACAAACAATATTAACAAAGCCAGCAAAAGAAGGCAGCAACAAAACTAAAACAACAACAACATCGCCCACATAAAAAACAATGACAAGTGGATGCTTTTATTTAAAGTTTCATAAATGTGATTGTTTTATGCTTTTGTTTATGAGCAGCCCAGAAAGCGTGTCATGTTGAAGAAGAAAGGCAACAAGTTGAACAAGTTGCAATGAAGAAAAATACTAAACTAACAAAAAGTATAGGCGTACATTGGTATGAGAAGGATATTAAAAATATATATAAAGTGGTTCAAGCACGGCTCAATGAGATTTAAAAATAGAAATAAAATATAATGTCTAGCATATTATTTAATTAAATAATAACAATTGCGACAATGAACTATTTAATTTAAAAAGTCATGCTAAGGAACTTGTCTTGCACCATCTAAATAAGAATAAATATTACTTATATGACACATGGTTTAGTATTATGTCGTGTAAGTAATATAATTTTTTTTTATTAGAAAAAACTGCAGCATAATTTTAGGGGCATTATAACCATAACATGACTAATCCATTCGAGAATATCAAGTAATGGTCAAGTAACAAAAAAACTCATGGCAGAACAGGATTTAAATTAAGAAATGAGGATATTTTTTTATGATGGCAGCTAGTAAGACAAAGTGTTGATCTTTGTTAGTGTTGTTTTATAGAGGTACTTTCGCAATTTCTTCAAAATAAATACAACCTACCAATGTACAATCTTGGAAGCCCCACGCCTCAAGATTTCTTATACCCTCTAATGACACCCCTTACCAAAGCATCGAAACGCGGCAAATCATGGTCGGTCTGGCTATGGCTTTCATTATTCCATTGCTTAAATATTTTCTATCTCACAAATTTTCCAATGAACATAAAGAATAATGTGGAAATCGGAAAGGAAACAGAACTGGAATTCTCAAATCCAGGAGCGTAATGAGAAGGCTGACAGATGTTGGCGTGCTCTAGTCTCGAGATGGGATTTGACTTCGAAGATAGTTCAATGGATCTACAGAGTCGCGATAAGACTAATACAAACTTAAAAGTCGGTAGTATTATGGACGGCCATGGAGAGGAATTGCTCCATGAGGTCATACAAAAGGTCCATAAGGTCATAGAAAGGCTCAGCCTACTAGGATACTGGCTATATCTCAAGATGTCCGACATACAGACTCTGAATAAAGTTGCCACTGCGCCTATTAGGATAGGGGAGAGTGGAAAAAAAATAGGAACAGGTTATACAATGGCGGAATAATCGCTCCGACATTAGGAAACCTAATGAATTGATAGATGATTCCGATCGGATAGCTGAGACAGGGCTTGAGTTCGATTGCGAAACACTGTTGCCTGTATCACAGTCCTGGTCTTACGAAACTCTGGTAGTGCCACCATGGTGTGCATGGTACACAGATAGATCGAAATTAGAGTGGAACAAAAGTCTGATAGTCGACATTGAGAAATGGGAGACCGTGTTCTGCTTCCGGTTGACAAGGTAATGCGTGAGTTGGACAGTATCAATGTGACCACGTCGATTTTGACGGACCAGGACGTTAAGTTTACGAACGGTCTTGGAGTGTTAAAAGAAGATTAACTCCTTCTCTGACAGTGGTTCGGCAAGCAGAACATGGGTGCCGAGACATAACGGTGTCAGAGGGAATAAGAAGCCGGAATATTGGGTGTTGAGGACTGCCATCGATAAAATTCGCGAATGTGAAGCTTTTCAAGTAGACATTGTCTTAGTGGCAGTGAAACGGTCTAAAGGACTTCGAAAATCCTCTGGTGAGATCCGGAACGAGACATATACTGAGCAGTAGTAAGAAGGATGCCGATAAAGCTTACGGCATCAATATGTGGCACACATAGGACAACGGGCGTATTTATGAATAATATGTGCGGTAACTCGTAGCCGGACCAGTTCACAACTAATAGATACCGACACTTGAGTGTTAATAGGATATATAAAAGAGACGACAAATGGAAAAGGATTGGGGATTATAGAAGTAGCACGGAGTTCCTGATTATTTTCCATTTTCTGTGCGTTAAAAACTGGGAGGGTTTAAAACCAAACCGAATTTTTCAGCTAGCCTAAAATAAGGATCACGGCCACAAGTGGTATCCCATAGGCCTTATTTTCTTATAATTCAGTAGATTGCTTAAACCATACATGCCTCACACCCGAATCACTTCTCCATATTAAGGTGGTTATATTTGTATTCCCTCCACCATAGGATGGATGGGGGTATGCTAATTTCGTCATTCCGTTCGTAACACCTTGACATTTTCGTCTAAAACCCAACAAAGCTTATATATTTTTGATCGCTACGACATTTTCAGTCTATCTAGACATGTCCTTCCGTCTGTTGTTTCGAAGGATTCAATTTTTGCACAAATACTTCTTATTAGAAATTTTGCACAAATACTCTTATTAGTGTAGAGCGGTTGGAATTGTAAATGGGCCAAATTGGTTCATGTTTGGGTCTTGAATTCTTGAAAAATTTGGCCTAAATTGGTTCATAACTTGATATAGCTGCCATAGAAAGCAATCTAGCGATAAGACATCTGTTGCTCTAGAGGGCGCAATTCTTATCAATCTTAGTTCAAAATTAGCACAACTTCCAACAACTGTGACAACTCTAGAGGGCGCAATTCTTATCAATTTTAGTTGAAAATTGCCACAACTTCCAACAACTGTGCCAATTATGAAATCAGTCCATAACCTGATAGAGCCGCCATATAAACCGATCTCTCGATTTGACTTCTTGAGCCTCTAGAGGGTGCAATTCTAATCCAATTTGGCTGAAACTTTGCAAACGTAACTTAACTTAAGCAGGCAGCTATATCCAAATCTGAACTGACATTATCCATTCTCAATCCTCAGCGACCTAGCGACCCCAGCTATTAAGAAAAAGAACCTGTGCATAGTTTCAGGCGGATTTCTTATTCGTTCGACCGCTATCGTTATTTCGACAGACGCAAGGACGGACGGACAAGGCGAGATCAACTTACAACGCCAGGACGATCAAGAATATATATAATTTATTCGGTCGCTGATGATTATGTTGAGTGGTTACAAATGGAATGACTAGATAAGTATACCCGCATCCAATGGTGGGTATAAAAAACAGGACACATAGATATTTTAGAAAATTACTTTGCCCAGACTACTAAATCTTATCTTTGACATAAAGTACAATTCCCTTTGGTTTATTTTCTTTATAACCCCATCTGATTAGACCTAAATGTCATTTATTGCGAAAACTTGGCTCTTAAGGCATATGAGAAAAATGGACAAAATGATATACAGGTATACGCAACTACCCAAAATAACAAAATATAAAAATAAGCGCGGGCAAAAACAAATATCTTATCATGATATGTGACAATTTGTGATGGTGAATTCCCTAAGGTACTTCTGGCAAGGAGACCTTTAAATGTAAGGAAAAAGTTTTCAAAAGCGATAAACAACTTTGTATGGTCAGATACAGAAGACTTTCTTTAGGCCTTAGAATCCCTTTACCAAGAAAACCAATACAACAGTATTCATAATTCTCCCTTCAACATATTGACACATCATAAGAAGGTCATGTTGTTGGTAACCCATTTTCCAGGAAATCTTATGTGAAAACAAATTTTATATTTATTTGCCTTCGTTCACACTTTTAGCAACAACAAAAAAAGGGTAAGAATATTTTATTGTTTTCATAGGTCTTGTTATTCTTTATTATCTATTATTGGTTATTTATTTACCACAAACTCGCAAACACAAGACTCTTACCTACAACACTCACCTATAGGCAAATCCCCCTTACCTCAGCTACCGCCACCATCACCTAATGCTATGAAATATCATTTGACTAAGTATTGGCTTGGTGGCCCATAGGGGGGTGGGGTTGATGGTATTTACTTGCCACTCGAATTCCGGACGCATACTAAAATGTAATTGAAATCCATTTGCTCACGTCACCGGCAATCTCGTGATATTTGTATGAGCGAGCGTGCGTGTGGGGATCATCATGGTAAACAATTCATGGTTTATGTACAAAAATAACAACACGTACCTCAGGATGTATAGCCACCAATCTATGTATGTGATGTGGTTAGACGGCTCGGCATAGCTGCTAACCTTCATTCTTCTATACTTCCCCATAACCCCCCGCCACCTATCCAACCTCCGCTTTATATTAAATCCAATAGAAATCAGTTGAGGCGAAGAACAAGAAGTAGAAAGGATGTAGGGCAGCGAGCAATGACATCGGCAAAAGGAAATCACATGTGAGTGCACAACAATACGAAAGTAGCAAAATAGAAATCCTTATAGAAGCAACAAGAAATGTCTGTGTATATAAATAAATATTTGTACACACACTTACAATAATATTAGCGTGTATTATTTGCCAAGAGAATAGAAATAAACACACACACACACACACACCCATACGCACATAAATATATATCAACATTTGCAGTCACACACACCAACACTTGTACGTAGTATAAACAAAAGTATACCAAAGAACGCGCAACAATTCCTTTAACAAAAGGACTAGAACCTAGGATGAATGGCATTATACAGCCAATACACGAACAAAGAATGTCTGAATGATAGTATAAAGTCACAATGAATATTGCCACTTGGGCTCATTGAAGACAAGACGCCAAATAAAAAACAACAACACAAAAATTGCGTAAGGGTAAGTGTAATAAGTGGAGTTAAAATATCTATAATTGGCTTGCAGTGTAACAAGCTATTAGAAGTTGTTAAAATAATTGGCTATTGTAAAAAGGAAATGGTTCTTTGATTGTTGTACGAAAATAACTCTAAGAGAAAACAAAAAAGCTTGACAATATAAAAATAAGAAAGGCTCTTAGTCTAAGAGCCTTTCTTATAATTTTCATTTAATAAAGTCCATGTAGTTTATAAGATCTCATTGGCCTAAGGGATTTTAGGACGCCTAAAATTATGCTACACAATTTCAGCAAAGAAAATATACTAATAGGGCTATGACAAAATTTGATATCAAAGCAATATTTTAATACTATTTCCTAATGAAAAAATTGTACAAATTAGGTCATAAAAAATTATGCCAAAATATATTATGGAAAAGTGTGGGAAAGAAAAATTTAAAACATTAAAGTTTTGATAAAAATTAATTATCAAAATTACCTTATAAAAAATATTTGATTTTTTTAAATATAATACTTATGTTAAAAATTTCCTGGAAATAAAATTATTCAAAAATTTTTATGTCAAAATATACTATAGAAAAATTTCGAAACCAAAATTTAAGACATAATATTTTCAATAAAAATTAACTATCAAAATTTTCTTATAAAAATATTTGAAACTTTAAATATAATAATTTTTGAAAATTTCCTGAAAATAAAACTTTCAAAACATTGAATTTTTTTTTTATAAAAATAAAATTGTGACAAATTTTCTGTTGAAAGACAATTTTCACTGAATTTCTATAGCACCAAAGGTTTAATAAAATTTTTCATTAAAAATTTTTTTTTTGGGTTTAGCGCTAAATTTTAAGAGTAGTATTTTCCTTTTATAGCGCAGCAAGAAAGGAAATTACTCCACTTCATGTATTTCTACCAAGGAAGACATCATACTATTACAAAAAAACACAGTTGCCCAACTGCTACTCTAGGCAATCCTCCTTCAATCCTCTCTTCACTCACAAACATCTTCAGTTTGGCTTATCATTTAACAATAAATCGTCTTATAAACGAACAACGCTTGCAAATTATTTAATTTTATTATCAAAATGCGTGCTCTGTTAAGAAATTTAATCTCACTTTTCTTCCATTTTGCGACGAAGCTCATTTTTGGCTCAATGGGTACATAAATAAGCAGAATTGCTATTTTGGAGTGAAGAGCAGTCCGAAGCATTGCAAAAGCTACCAATGCATCCAGAAATAGTCACAGTTTGGTACGGTTTATGTGCTGGTGGCATCATTGGACCGTACTTCTTCAAAGATGATGCGGATCGTAACGTAACAGTGAATGTTGAGCGCTATCGTGAGATAATATCCAACTTTTGTTGCCCAAAATGCAAGAGCTTGACTTGCATGAGATGTGGTTTCAACAAGATGGTGCCACATGCCATACAGCACACGTAACAATGGACATATTGAGAGGCGACTTCGGTGAGCATGTGGGAAATAGTATGCCAAAATTGGACTAAGCGGATGGTCCATTTAAGGCGCAGTCACGGTCAACATTTGCATAAAATAATCTTCAAATATAAAATTCAAATAAAGATTTCATACAATTTTCTGAGTTTATTGTGCTTTTTCAACTTTCCTATAGCTCTTAAAAAAGCACCCTTTTTCTTAAAAAGAAGTAAAAAGGCGTTAAGTTCGGTTGGAGATCGGTATATATGGCAGCAATATCCATGTATGGTCCGATCGGTAGCATACTCCAAATGAAGTACGAAAGGTCAAACACAGCCCAAATTGCCAAATTGCAGCGAAATTGGGTAATAAATGCGACTTTAACCTTAGTGCCGTTCTATATGAGTGCCATAAAAACATATTGTCCAATCTAGACCATATTCGATACCGATGTCGAGGGTCCTTAGACAGCTATGCCAAATTTCAGAAAAATAGGATAATAAATGCGGCCTTAGACCTTAAATCGGGTGATCGATCCATACGGGGTTACAGCACAATACTGTCTGATCTGGACCATAATCGATACCATTGTCGATGGCTTTTTGACATTTTACTTTGGGTAGCAAATGCGGGTTTTAAAGATCTTATACCTTAAATCGAGAGATATATCTATACTGGGGCTATATCAAGATATAATCCTATCGTGACCTTATTCAATAGCAGGTCTTTAGACAAATCACTATGACAAATTTCAGAAAATGAGGATAATGAATGCGGCTTCTATGGGCCTTAGACCTTAAATCGGGAAACGGGTCCATATAGGGCCTATATCAGGAAAAAGTCCGATTTAGTCCATCTTCGAACTTTACCTACCTATGGACAAAAAAGATTGCTTTGCAAAGTTTAAGCTATTTATCTTCATATTTAGAAACTGTAGCGTGATTTCAACAGACGCTCGGACGTCCGTCTGTTGAGGACAGCACAATATAGCATTAGAATTTGCGATGTTGATAACCCAATGACTAAATGCAAAAATGCGCCCTCCTCTGGTAGTGGGAAATAAAATTTCAACAAATTTTTCTATAAGGATTAAATTTTAAAACTTTTATAGAATTTAAAAAGTTCCCCATGCTTTAGGGAAACTTTCATTAATTTGAAAGTTGCCTTCCATATCTCTTAACTTTTTTAGAATTTTTGATCTTGTGTAGCCAATAAAGGTAATTTGTCATTTATATTTTGCATACATTTGGGATATCTGTTAAAAAAAAACAACGTTGCATACTTTGCATACGCCCGTCCTCTAGTGGTGGGAAATAAAATTTTAACAAATTTCTCTATTACGATTAAATTTTAAAACTTTTATAGACTTTAAAAAGTTCTCGATGTTTTAGGGAAGCTTTCACGAATTTGAAAGTTGCCTTCCATATCTGTTAATTTTTTTAGAATTTTTGATCTTGTGTAG